>NC_142795.1:39122868-39276618 GCF_049724085.1 Artemia sp. Qi Xiang Cuo
ACTGAAATATTCCAACTCTTGCATTTCAACGAAAGAAATTCAAAATGAACTTTGAAAAATCAAGAAAATGTAACTGTGACAAGGTAAACCACAACCAAACACTACTGAAATATTCCAACTCTTGCATTTCAACGAAAGAAATTCAAAATGAACTTTGAAAAATCAAGAAAATGTAACTGTGACAAGGTAAACCACAACCAAACACTACTGAAATATTCCAACTCTTGCATTTCAGCGAAAGAAATTCAAAATGAACTTTAAAAAAACAAGAAAAAGAAACAGATACAATGTAAAAAACAACCCAACACGGCTGAAATATTCCAACTCTTGCATTTCAGATAAAGAAATTCAAAATGAACTTTGAAAAATAAAGAAAATGTAACTGTGACATGGTAAACCACAACCAAACACTACTGAAATTAAAAATGAACTTAATAAAATCAATAAAATGTAACTGTGACATGGTAACCCACACCCACACACTACTCACCGATTCCAACACTTGCATTTCAACGATATATATTCTCATAGTACTTTTAAAAATCAAGATTATGTAACTGTGACAATGTAAACCACAATAAAACGCTACTGATCTATTCCAACTCTTGGGTTACAAGGAAAGAAATTCAAAATGAACTTTGAAAAATCAAGAAAATGTAACTGTGACAAGGTAAACCACAACCAAACACTACTGAACTATTCCAACTCTTGCATTTCAGCGAAATAAATTCAAAATGAACTTTGAAAAAATCAATAAAATTTAAATGTGACAAGGGAAACTACAACCAAACACTACTGAAATATTCCAACTCTTCCATTTCAACGAAATAAATTCAAAATGAAATTTGAAAAATCAAGAAAATATAACTGTGACAATGTAAACCACAACCAAACACTACTGAAATATTCCAACTCATTCACTTCAACGAAAGAAAATTCAAAATGAACTTTGAAAAATCGAGAAAATGTAATTGTGACAAGGTAAAACACAACCAAAAAGTACTTAAATATTCCAACTCTTGCATTTCAACGAAAGAAATTCAAAATGAAATTTGAAAAATCATGAAATTTTAACTTTTACACTTTAAACCACTACCAAACTCTAATTAAATTTTCCTTATCATGCATTTCTACGTCAGAAATTCAAAATGAACTTTGAAAAATAAAGAAAATGTAACTGTGACACGGTAAACCATAACCAAACACTACTGAAATATTCCAACTCTTGCATTTCAACGAAAGAAATTCAAAATGAACTTTGAAAAATCAAGAAAATGTAACTGTGACAAGGTAAACCACAACCAAACACTACTGAAATATTCCAACTCTTGCATTTCAACGAAAGAAATTCAAAATGAACTTTGAAAAATCAAGAAAATGGAACTGTGACAAGGTAATCCACAACCAAACACTACTGAAATATTCCAACTCTTGCATTTCAATGAAAGAAATTCAAAATGAACTTTGAAAAATCAAGAAAATGTAACTGTGACAAGGTAAACCACAACCAAACACTACTGAAATATTCCAACTCTTGCATTTCAACGAAAGAAAATCGAAATGAACTTTGAAAAATCAAGAAAATGTAACTGTGACAAGGTAAACCACAACCAAACACTACTGAAATATTCCAACTCTTGCATTTCAGCGAAAGAAATTCAAAATGAACTTTGAAAAATCAAGAAAATGTAACTGTGACAAGGTAAACCACCACCAAACGCTACTGAAATATTCCAACTCTTGCATTTCAACGAAAGAAATTCAAAATGAACTTTGAAAAATCAAGAAAATGTAACTGTGACAAGGTAAACCACAACCAAACGCTACTGAAATATTCCAACTCTTGCATTTCAACGAAAGAAATTCAAAATGAACTTTGAAAAATCAAGAAAATGTAACTGTGACAAGGTCAAACACTACCAAACACTACTTAAATATTCCAACTAGTCCATAAAAAATATAGTAATTAAAAATTACCTATTTAAACTAAAGTAAATGTATCTTTGGCAAGTTAACAAACACCAAAACACTACTGAAATAGTCAATCAGTTCATCTTCAACGAACAAAATTCAAGATAAACTTTGAAGAATCAATAGCAAGAAACTGTGACGTCGAAAACCACAAACAAACACATAAGAAATAATAAAAATATTAAATTTCATCGATAGAAATTAGAAATGAATTTTAAAAATCAAGAATATGTAACTTTGAAAATTTAATCCACAACCAAACACTACTAAAGTATTCCAACTCTTGCATTTCAACGAAAGAAATTCGAGATGAGCTTTGAAAAATAAAGAAAATGTAACTGTGACAAGTTAAAACTGAGTCTCTCAATCCCCGTAAAGCTCTTTTAAAAGATGCAAAAACTACTGATTTAACAAAAAAAATTTCGTTTTTAATGACCACCAAGTAAAGAAAAACCACACGGAATCAGGCAACTGAGTCTCTCACACCCCTTAAAGATATTTTAAAATATACAAAAAGTACTTATATAACAAAAAAATTTATTTTTTAATTCCAATCAAGTAAAGAAAAAACACACGGAATCCGGCAACTGAGTCTCTCAATCCCCTTAAAGCTCTTTTAAAAGATACAAAAACTACTTATTTAACACAAATATTTCGTTTTTAATGACCACCAAGTAAAGGAAAACCACACGGAATCCGGCAACTGAGTCTCTCAATCCCCGTATAGGTGTTTTAAAAGATAAAAAAACTACTTATTTAACACAAAAATTTATTTTTTAATGACCATCAAGTAAATTAAAACCACACGGAATCCGGCAACTGAGTCTCTCAATCCCTGTAAATCTATTTTAAAAGATAAAAAAACTACTGAATTAAAAAAATTATTTTGTTTTTAATGACATTCAGGGAAAGTAAGTAGATACGGGATTATGCAACTGGGTCGCTCAAACCCTGTACAGCTCTTTTGAATTTTACACAAAAAGATAAAAAAACACAAACAAAACTAATAAGTGAAAACAAACATATCTTTTTGAATGAGAATTAAGAAAATGAAAACCACACGAAATCCGGCAACTGAGTCTCTCAATCCCAGTAAAGCTCTTTTAAAAGATACAAAAACTACTGATTTAATACAAAAATTTCGTTTTTAATGACCACCAAGTGAAGAAAAACCACACGGAATTAGGCAACTGAGTCTCTCAAACCCAGTCAAGCTCTTTTAAAAGATACAAAAACTACTTATTTAACACAAAAATTTCGTTTTTAATGACCATCAATTAAAGAAAAACCACACGGAATCCGGCAACTGAGTCTCTCAATCACCGTAAAGCTCTTTTAAAATATACAAAAAATACTAATTTAATACACAAAAATTTCTTTATTAATGACTACCAAGTAAAGAAAAACCACAGGGAATGAGGCAACTGAGTCTCTCAAACCCCGTAAAGATCTTTTAAAAGATAAAAAAACTACTTATTGAAAAAAAAAATTTTTATTATAATTACCATCAATAGAAAACACACCACACTGAAACATCAAACTTAGACAAACAAAAATATTAAACCTCTTTAAAGTGAAACAAAAAAAACTAATAAAAAACAAAAAGATCTTGTTTAAAGACCATCAAGAAAAGAACAATCACACGGAATTAGGTAACTGAGTATCTAAATCTCTGTAAAGCTCATTTAAAAGATACAACAAATGACTATCAAGGATAGAACAACCACATGGAATCAGGCAACTGACTCTCTCACTCCCTATAACGCTCTTTTAATAGTTAGAAACACACCTTATTGCACACGCTCATTTCATTTTTAATGAGTATCACGTCCCAAAAATACCCATTTACTAGTGCGACTTAGTCTCTCAATCCCCGTCAAGTTCTTTTAAAAGATACAAAACTACGTATTAAACACAAAAAATTTCGTTTTTAATGAGCATCAAGTGAAGAAAAACCATACGGAATCAGGCAACTGAGTCTCTCAAACCCTGTAAAGCTCTTTTAAAAGCAAAGTATAAGGTTCTACCAGAAAAACCTGTTGGTACGGGGGCGTCCTCAAATTCAATAGATGGTAAAAAAAAAACATGTATATACCTTGAACTAGAAATTGCGTAAATCTCTTTTGAAAGAGTGTAATGCCCCTATAGAATACCTACCAGAAAAACCTGTTTGGTACATAAGAGTGCCAGAATCCAGACGAGAGATACTACTCAAAATCCCATTTCTAGAGTTTCGGTTATCATTCAGCCGGGTCGCTCCTTACTAACAGTTCCTTACCACGAACTGTTTGAAATTCCTCGCCATTATTGTCATGTACAGCCGTACCAGGTCTGTTGTGGATACTCATGTAACCGTTTTAGTTTCGAAGATTCCTGACAGACTGTCGGAGACTTCTAAGTGTAAAGATTGATAAGTGTCGGAGACTGATTGAAATGCTTAAATTTGATTGATTGAAGAGCTAAAAATTGGATACGAAGTTTTTCATGTTGCCGATTACCAAAATCTGCCAAGATACAGCTTTAATTATTGTTCTCCGTACCACATTAAAGCGGACTGTCCTAAAACCTCGCCAAAGTTTGCTCAATGCTCTGGAAACCACTTATGTACTGACTTGCGGCCCTGCAATTTAACTTCAAGGTGCGCGCCACTTGTAGTGGCTCTTATGTGTCTGTGATACAAAGTGTCATTATTGTGAAAGATAAGAATTATAAATGATGAAAAAAACATATCCTATATTTCTTTTAATATTAATGGGACGCTTCACAAGGATTCTATAATTGATGCAATACTCCAAAATTATGACACAGTGTTCTTCCGAGAGCATCTATTAACTAAAAAGAAGTACCGATCATACTGTACTCCATACCCCTGCCCTAGTTAGCCGTGGCCATCCCTTCGGAGGGCTTGCCTGCATATTTGAAAAAATCCCGAATTGAAAATTCAATTCGGGTATGGGAATTCAACATTTTTGCTTCTCAACAAATTGAAAATTCCAGAATGACCATGGAATTCCAAAATAGTCTCCAATATTCAATTTCAGCTATTGTAGTTCCAGTTTGGTTGTTGATAAGCATTACAAACAATTTTTGTTGAATCTCAAACAATTTTGTTTTACAGTGTGGGGATATCGCGCCAGCAGAACTTATAAAATTGATTTTTAATGACTCATTTGAAAGCTGTTGCTATCATATACGTGTTTTTTGTTTTTTTACATTCGTAAGTGCGATATAGCACTGAAAACAAAACTTATGGTGCCACTTCTTAAGTAGAAAAGCTCTGAAGTACAAAACAGGTATCATTGTAATAGTTATGTCCCAGAACCCTTAACTGGAGGTTTACAAGAACACCTCCCGTACACTCCCCTCCCAGCCCCGTAGTAAGTTTCACAAATCGTCTCCTAATCAGTAAACTACTGAAAAATTAGCAGGCTACCACACCATCGTAGATACATGTTTAATTGCTGAATTATAAAATATTGATTATATTTACTAGGTTTTTAAAAATTCAATCATCTATTAAATTTCACAGATTTTGATGTTAACTAGTTTCTGAGGATAATTTGCAATGAACTCTTTGTCATGGTTGAAGCATTACCTGCAACATAGTAAAGAGCGAACCACAGCGCTTAGTAACTAAAAGTTAAAAAATGTTGAAACGGTCATTTTTTCTTCTTTATTCCAGGCCTAGCGGTTACTAGAACATCATACAGAGACGCTTAAGAGCTCATTCAAAAGCTATTTGTCATATGTACGTGGTTTATATAAATTTCGCCGTGTGCGAGTGCCATATGGCACGAAAAAACGGACTTTTTATGCCGTTTCTCGAGGGGTGGGGCTAGCGGGCTACCAGAACATCTTAGATAGATTTTTGATATCCCATATAAAAAAAATATTGCTCATATTAACGTTCTTCCTATAAATACTACCATCTGCAAGTTTCAAATAGCACTAAAAACGGCACTTTTGGTGCCATGTCTCAAGTGGAAAAGCTAGGGTGAGTGGGCTACTAGAACTTTTTTGAGTCATGTTTAATGGTTCATTTGAAAACTTTTGCTCATATATACGTGCTTTTTATCAATTCTACAATTCGTAAGTGAGATATAGCACTGAAAACATCATTTCTGGTGCAACTTCTTAAGTGGTAAATCTTGGTAGCATAAAACGGTATCATTGTAATAATTATGGTCCAAAACCCTTAACTGGAGGTTGAAAAGAACACTTACACCTCCTGCAACAACCTGCTCCAGTTCCCCTTAATAAGCTACACAATTAAAGTCCTGCAAACACCAATATATTAAATTACATTATTAGAGTCATGGTTCTGTCAGTACAGCGCTAGACTTCAAATTAGATTATTAAAATGAGTGCATCACGCAAGCGTGATGCACTCATTTTTTAAGGCATATCCCGGGAAGGCAGATTTTAAACCTATTACTCATATCTACGTGCTTTTTATCAATTTTATTATCCAAAAGGGGCATATAATACTAAAAATGGCACTTTTGGTACCACTTCTTAAGTGGAAGAGTTTGGAAGCATAAAACGGTACCATTGCGATAATTATGGTCCAAAGCCCTTAACTGAAGGCTTATAAGATCCCCTAAAACATGACCCTCCTCCAGACCCTTTTAGTAAGCTTCATAAATCAACTAATCATATTAAAATTAAAAGATTATTGCGAAAAAAAATTAACTAAAACTAAAAACTTTTCAACTAAACATCTACCAAAAATTAAGCTTGATTGATCAACAGTTTTGAATTGAACCTTCAAACTTTACTCTGTGATGAAGCCTGTGAGCTAGTTCTAACGGCGGTATTTGAGGGGATGGGACGTCCTTGTCCCCTTAGTTTTGCTCTTGCCTAGGTTTTGAAATAACCTTTTTTGGTCATTTCATTGGAAAAAGCACTTGTGTCATTTAAAAAAATTGGGGAAACAATCGAAAGTGCACTTTGTGGGAATCTGCTATCAAGTCAAATTTATAAAAAGCGATTAAGTATAAATATATGCTTTTAAATGAGCCCTTGAACAGCTTTCTTTTGTTACAGTAGCCTTCTAGTTTCTGCTAGTCAGTAGGTGATTTATAAAGCCTTGTCTTCATTATGGCTTTTTCTGGCGAAGTCGGCCAAGTGAAAACAGCTTTTTGCTCATCGAGTTTTGTGAAGAATGGATAATGAACTTTATGTTATAGACTGAAAGTTTTTCTTAGCTGTCAAGGGTGTTTGTAGTATTTTTTAGAGCTGTCTTATCTTCCCTAGATCGGTGATAATTAAAAATTATATTAAAAATAAGCTTTCAACTGAAACTAAGAAGTGGCAGTAAAACTTAAAACAAACATACATTATTCCGGATAAATAAAAAAGATCATGGCAGCATTGTTTTTGTATTAAATTTTAATCAAAAACGAACAGAGATTAATTTAAAAAAAAAAGGTTTCCGACGGAAGTAAAGAACAAAGTTGAAACTTAAAACGGACAAAAATTATTACTTCACAGCCTATTTAACATATATTAATATAACTAGTATAAATAAACCAAATAATTATGCTTCCCTGTGCTTTTATGATTATACAAAACTAGCACTTTACTGAAAACACAAAATAATTTAGAAGTATTGGTACAGTAAAATCAAACCAATTAAGGACACTTTTTATAGAATCAAATATTATCCATCCCTTAAAGGATCAATCCCTTTTAAGATAAAGCAATAATCCATTTTAGGATTTTCTTTATTTTTTACGTTTAATTTAGTATCACTTCTGCACAATGGCTCAGTTCAATGACTAGTTTTCGTTTTGGTTCTTAAAAGGACATGTCATGGTTAGTTTGTACCCAAGTTTGAAGTAAGGCCATCTTGATAGTATTAGGACTATAGACTAGCTTTATAATTTGTATCATAGCTTGAAATTCACTCTTATATTGTAAAAAATGTAATTGTAAGAAATAATCGGATTTCCAGAGTTCATATTATGTCTTATTTGATCTTCATTTCAAGTGATACTAAAGCATATTTCTTACAATTTAATACTGTATAGTACCCACTATTGGTATTATAGCTGGTAAAAGCAAAATGATGCTTGATAAATAAATCCAATGTTTCTGTTACTTCGCGGTTATTAAATCAATTACTTCGCGGTTATTAAAAAACAGGTAGTTTTACGCTTAGGTTTTTAAGATAATTTTAATTCTATGCTGAAAGTTATTAATGTCACAACTGGTGTAAGACTATTAAAAGCTTTATAGATTCGTTTAGTGTTGTCAGGCTACATACTCACTTTTTACTCTTAAATCAATAATCCTGTTGTTTATACTTGACTTTTGTGTTTTCAGTAAATCGCTAGTTTTTTATAATCATAAGAGCATAGGGAAACATAATTAGTTGGTTTATTTGTACTAGTTATATTAATATATATTGAATAGGTTGTGAAGTAATAATTTTTGTCTGTTTTAAGTTTCAACTTCACTCTTTACTTCCCTCGGAAAAACTTTTTTTTTTTAAATTATCGAAGATCATAAAGTGAGATTAAATCAATTGTATAGGTTGGCCTAGAATTTTAAGGCAAGCATTTTCTTGCCTTTAACTAACTTTACAAGTAAAAGGATGTCGCTTTGTGATTTAATTTAACACTACTAAGAGAAAATGTTGTTTTATTGTTAAAGCAAAGTGAAAAGTTGTGTTTTGAAAGTCATAAATGTTATATTTATAGTGATCATTTTTATCAAGGCAATCCAAACTTAACAATAAAAGAAAATAAGAATGATAATTCAACTATACACTCCTGGTAGCTTAATCATTTGATAGGAGTTAAATAAATTACACTAAGAAAAATTCATTATTTTTTTTTACAATAACTATAAAATTTACTTTAATCTCATTTAATAAAAGCATTTGCTCATTTTCTAACAAATGCTTATTGATATCATTGAATCGACACAGAAAAGATAAAATATATACATATACATATATATATATATATATATATATATATATATATATATATATATATATATATATATATATATATATATATATATATATATATATATATATATATATATATATATATATATATATATATATATATATATATATATATTTAAGTTCATCGTTGATTTTGAATTGAAGTTATCAAGTATTTTGGGCAATACGTTGCATCAAGACTGGGCTGGGTAATTGTAGACAGAGAAAAGCCAAGACCAGGGTCAAAAGTACTACTCATTTCATTGCTTGAAAGAAACATAGCCATTGACCAGTCTGTATGTTCAATAGGCACTTTATTTTTGACACTTCCAGTTCGTTCGAGGAAATCTGAGGGTACACATTAAGATTTGCATTTGGACATATATCGATCCATGTTAAAAAAAAAAATTATTTGCTTTGTATTCATGTTGCGAAGTCTAGTAGAACCAGTGTTGCCACTACGAATTTTCAAAAACCTGTGAAAAAAATGCCAAAAAACCTGTGAAATTCGTCAAAAAAACCTGTGACCACTTTTAGAGCGTGTTCAGGGATTCTTGCATTCTTACTACAGTTTATATTTGTTACGATGAAGTAGCAGCACTAGATTGCTACTAGCAAATATGCTTAAACCTAGGAAAATCTGCCTCTGGCCCGAAAACACGTCATGGAAAATCGAGAGGCATGCTACCTAGCGGTCTGTTCCCTGTATGAGTTCTGCAGATATTTCCAGCTTTGACATTTTTGCTACATATAAATTACATACAGTGCTTTTCAATTTCAATAGATGACAGAAAGATATCGTTATGAAAATGTCAACAGAGCGCAATTTTATATAAATACCGCTACCTATTTTAGTCGGAAAGTAAAGGACCAATCATCAAGACTCTTTTTCACTTCGATAATTGCATTAGTTATGCGAAAAAGATGTGAGTCGTTGATCTTCTGTAGCTATTAAGTATCTATGGGTGTGACAAGGTCCGAACGGCTGCATTAACGAAATGTCTATTTTGACCTACGATGACCTACATGGTCTTAAATTTGAAAATAAAATTGTTCAATCTGCATGGAAAAACGTATGATCACCTCTGCACGGTTTTCCGCATCGTGAAATTGCACCTTAAGTTCAGACACATAGGATTTTCCTTAAAGACCATGTGCAAACCTGACAGAAATCCCAAGTCCCAGGCTAGAAGTCTATTCGCAATACCAGGCAGGAACTATCAATTTTTTGGTTCGTGCATTTTCTTTCATATTCTGTAAGTTTCGCCCCATAGCGCAACTTATGATGTAATGGAAGGTAAATTGAAGGTAATCTGAAAATTGAAGTGTAATGGAAGGTAATCTCATTTAATAAAAGCATTTGCTCATTTTCTAACAAATGCTTATTGATATCATTGAATCGACACAGAAAAGATAAAAAATATACATATACATATATATATATATATATATATATATATATATATATATATATATATATATATATATATATATATATATATATATATATATATATATATATATATATATATATATATATATATATATATATATATATATATATATATAATATATAAGTTGCAAGTGTTAAAACAATATTTCTTTAAAGTAAAATATGGAGATTTGGAACAACTCTTCTTAAAGAAGGTTATGTTGTGATAAGCTGAGTTTTTGTCAGAATTTGATTTTGATAAAATAAAATAAAACAAGAAAAACGCAACATACTAAGTTTTAGCCACTATATTAAGATAAAGAGTTTTTGTGATGACAACTTTACTATCATAAGAAGTGTTTGAAATAACCTCATTAACCTAAGCTACAAAAAGAAGAGGTTGAAAGAAAAAATTGAGAAATAGCCACATCCCTGTTTTGAGGCAGCATGTGTGGTTGGGTATATCAAATATGAGCAACAGTTGCCTGGGACCTTTATGCCCTTTTGCCTTAAATATCTTTGACTTATGGTCACTGTCGGAATTTTGGATTGTTTTGAGTATGTAAGCGTCCGTATTTGTTATGTTTGTAAGTTGTGCATTGTGGCTTTAGTATGTTGGGACAGTATTCCTTGTACTATGTTGCCTAGAGCAAGTACCTCGTACCGTCCTTGTTTAGAGTCATTAGTCTGAGCAGTTAAACAAACGTGTTTTAGCGGCAAAGGTGAACATATATCATACATCTAGACTACAGGATAGGTCAAATGCAACCTTGTAAAATATTGAAGACAATCAGTTGGGTCAACTTTGAATAAAGAGTGAATTTTTTGCTTTTCTTTTATTAAATTTTAAATAAAATATTTCTATATTTTGAAAAAAAAAATGTGGATAGATGTTTTTGATAGTTCTCAGTCGTTTACTCCTCTCCCTGTCTCTCTTTCTCTAGAGAGCCAATGATTGATTGCCTGAAGTGGGTATTCAATGTAAAAGAATATTTTTTCTTGGGGTACTAGTTAATAAGCAGAGTCTTAAGAGCCAATAGTGAAAAATGTTCACAAATGTTCTCTATATCTGTATACACTGGAAAGCTGGTCGTTCGAAAACTGCGCTATTGCAGATAGATATAATGAGAAATTTAGACTGTGCAATCCTTGAAAGCTACATAAACGATAGACAGTTAAAATTAATGATTGTAACTCCTGTATTGAGGAAGTTTGTTACTCTCATACCAGACGATTCATCTGTCCCAATTATCACTATGGTATGTGTAAACAGTGAAAAAATACCTATCCGGGTTTAATTACAAAAAAAACTAGATAGAATATTGGTTTATTTCTCGAAGACTGGTATCATCGCGGCTGTAAATTTTTTTGGGAGGAAGAATTTGGTCTATGCTTAAACTGTTAGAACAATAAGAAAGTATGGTTCCTTCTTCATCGTTGTCCAATGGGTATTATGAATATAAGCCAACATATTTTTATTTGGCTGTTATAGAGAGCAATTATTCAATTGACAGGCAGATAGAAACACGTTGAATTAGACACGATGCCAATACGTTGCATCAATTGCATCAAACAAGCAAATAGAAACACATGAGTTTCATAATATGAATAAAAAAATTGTCATAGAAGATGCAAAGAGGCAAAATAAGAGACACAAAGTTACTCAGTATTGTAGGACATGTGACCCCGACTTTTTCTTCAAGATCAATTCATGGTGAATCCAATTGATTTACCACCCCTAGTTGTTGTCGACGACGATGAGTATTTCCATGTAGAAGAAGAGATCTAAGGAAAATCTGTTCATGAAAACGACAAAGACGTTAATAAACAAATTTACAAATATTATTAGTGCAGTTTATTCTTAAAGCATTGAAATCAATACTATAAATAGGAGAATGTAATTTTCACAATGGAATCATTCACGCGAGGGTGTCTGTAAATATTGAAAAACTCTTCGCAGGTATAGCCATTAAATTGAAAAACAAAACACAATAGTGTATGGAACCCTCTGCTTTCAGTTGACAATTCTTGCAGTCTCTTCTAGTTTTGAACAATAGATTTCCATTTGCTTCCAATAAAAGGCTTGATATAGGGAGTGCAGAATGTGTAGGCTAGACCGAGAGGGTCAAAAGTACTACTCATTTCATTGCTTGAAAGAAACCTAGCCATTGACCAGTCTGTATGTTCAATAGGCACTTTATTTTTGACACTTCCAGTTCGTTCGAGGAAATCTGAGGGTACACATTAAGATTTGCATTTGGACATATATCGATCCATGTTAAAAAAAAAAATTATTTGTTTTGTATTCATGGTGCAAAGTCTAGTAGAACCAGTGCTGCCACTACGAATTTTCGAAACCTGTGAAAAAATGTCAAAAAACCTGTGAAATTCGTCAAAAAAACCTTTGACCACTTTTAGAGCGTGTTCAGGGATTCTTGCATTCTTACTAAAGTTTATATTTGTTACTCTGAAGTAGCAGCACTATATTGCTACTAGCAAATATACTTAAACCTGGAACAATCTGTCTCTGGCCCGGAAACACGTTATGGAAAATCGAGAGGCATGCTACCTAGCAGTCTGTTCCCTGTATGAGTTCTGCAGATATTTCCAGCTTTGGCATTTTTGCTACATATAAATTACATATAGTGCTTTTCAATTTCAATAGATGACAGAAAGATATCGTTATGAAAATGTCAACAGAGCGAAATTTTATATAAATACCGCTACCTATTTTAGTCGGAAAGTAAAGGACCAATCATCAAGACTCTTTTTCACTTCGATAATTGCATTAGTTATGCGAAAAAGATGTGAGTCGTTGATCTTATGTAGTTATTAAGGATTTATGCGTGTGACAAGGTCCGAATGGCTGCATTAACGAAATTTCTATTTTGACCTACGATGACCTACATGGACTTAAACTTGAAAATAAAATTGTTCAATCTGCATGGAAAAACTTATGATCACCTCTGCACAGTTTTCCGCATCGTGAAATTGCACCTTAAGTTCAGACACATAGGATTTTCCTTAAAGACCATGTGCAAACCTGACAGAAATCCCAATTCCCAGGCTAGAAGTCTATTCGCAATACCAGGCAGGAACTATCAATTTTTTGGTTCGTGCATTTCTTTCATATTCTGTAAGTTTCGCCCCATAGCGCAACTTATGATGTAATGGAAGGTAAAATAAAAAGATGTAGTTTGCTGCAAAACAACTTTGTTAAGTTCAGTCTTCACTAACAGATTCCTACACCAGATTCCGGGATCAAGAACAAAAGACGTCGATCACATTAATCACTCAGCCAACTGGTTGGTCAAGTGGTTAAAATTGTTTAACAACTCCTTTATCTTGGCGTTTTCTGAACATTTAGAAGTAGCCCTCAGCTACTTAAGGCAATTGTAGGGCTGAATTATCTAGCGAAAAAGTCTTCACTGCATTTTTGTTTAATTTAAGTTAAAATCATGCAGTGTTCCTAAAGTTTGAGCATTTCCAAACCTGACGGACCAGAAATCTGCTTTAAAGAATTGTATTTAACTAATACAAAGCAAGTGCAGAAGTAAAATAAGTTGGTAGATCATAAAAAAAGAAAAGGCGAATTCGCACCTTAATTTTGCCGAGGTCTAAAGCAATCACTAGACTTCAAACTTGGTCACCCACATACATCTCTATACAACTTAGGTTATGATATTACAGTTTTCAAAAGGGCAACAGGGGAATGAATTTCACGTTCTCACAAATCATATTTTCAAAGCGCTCCACCTGTTTTCTTAGAAACCACGCTAAATTTTGATGATCCGAGTACAATTTCTGGCAACTGCTAATCTAAAGCAATAGGTACTGAAACTTAGCCAGCCACGTTCGTCTTGCACACAAGGTTTAAACTAAACCGCTTGCATATGATTCTCAAGTAAATGTTGCGACGTTTTCGAATGAAGAAAAAAACAATTATAACTACTGCGGTTCTTCAGGTCTTGGCAAACAAGATTGGCATTAAAACACAAAAATTTGATTGGTTGATATAATGATATTGATTGATAAATCATAACTGATCCGAGTCATAATTGGTTGATTTGATTGGTTGATATAATGATATTGGTTGATAAGTCACAACTGATCTGAGTCATGGTATTATAAATTCCACATGTAGCTTAAACCCTGCAAAAGAGACAGATACTATCAACAGTTACCTAATGCTAGGTTCAGATGTATAAAATTTTCCTTTAAGGTTGAAAGAAAATCTTTAGAGGCTGAAGGGAAATCTGTTCGAATGTAAAGAGAAATTTTTCTCTAATTCCTATTACGAATCCTAAAGCAAGAATTTTGAAAAAACTAATACCTTAACTAAAAACTAAAAACTAATGTCCTTAGGCAATGCTGATTCTGGACCAAAACAGTTAAATCCACTTACGCTGCATTTTTTAGTTCTGTTCTAGTTGCCTGGCTTTTCTCAGTTATTTCCCTAATAATAATAATAATGTACTTATAACCAATGTCATAAACAAAGTTGTGAGTAAGACAAGGAAAAAGAAAGAAAAAAAATGAAGTAAAATATACTACAATGAAATAAACCGAAAAGACCGACCAAAGGATGATGAGGCGAAAAACGACAAAAAGATGAATCCGAAAGCCTTCCTTGCAGCACAGCCAACTTTGCTGTTACATCGAGAACTTCAAACTTACGAATTATCTTACTATTACTAGGCCAAGGGGGGGGGGATATAGTAGAATTTACAATATCTGAAATAAAAAGACCAGATATGTCTAACATCTTTCTTCTTTAAAAAGGGAAAGACCAGAAAGGTAAATGACAGAATGATCACAAAAAGTAGAATATACCCTACCCAGTTCTCGTCTCTTATACTTCCCTCGATTGGCAGCAATCTTAGAAAAACCAATTTGAATTTCCATTTTAACATCACGAACAGTGTACCGGCGAAGGCTAGAAAGTGATTTAGTAACAGTGATACTCAACCATGGAAAAACAGGAACAGAGGGTATAGAAAAACCACGACGAACTAAGGGAACATTGAAGGAAGTTGAACAATTAAAAACTAGAAACTCACAATTCTCAACATTAAGAAAACGACCAATTTTAGAAAATAAACGGGAAACTTTCTGAAATCTTAATAATCTAATAATTTCTTAATAATCTCTTTACAATCTGATTCTTCTTGAAGAAACATTAAGTTTTTTCTTTCGAAACATTGAAAATTCTATCAACATTATAAGATCGAGTTGAAAAAAACAAACTCGAAATCCTCGTGCGCTTTAAAGAAAAGCTTATTGGAATCCTTTAACTCCTTAAAGTACATCTTCAAACCTCACTTCTGATCAAAATGATCTTTATTTAATCTGTTCATGAAGCTCATTCCAACGTTTTGGCCTTACCGTAAGATAAGTCATTGGTTTATTTTTATCAATCAGTAACAATTCCCTCTCATATCTTTACGATTTAATGAGAAAAGACAATTTTTCTCTTCGAAAGGAAAAAAGGATGAATTATCGTTGGTAGGAGGAAAAATTACGAGCTAAGCCTATGCATTGGAGCTGGATTGATAGAATGCATAGAAGCAACGAAATACTCACCCCATCAAATTCAGTAGTCTATTCAGCGTCGGAGTGTGAGCTGTCAGGTTCAGCACAACGAGGATCTTCTTTATTACAAACTGCCTCTCTCCATTTGATAGCCTTATCCAGCAGATTAATGGAATAGGCCAGGAAGCGGCTTTACCAACTAACTGTTTGGTCACCATCAATGCACTAACTGTCCCGGTGTTCAGCCTGTTACGCAGAATCGTTTTCATATGTGACAGGAAAGAAAACTGTCGCTTTCCAGCAGTGCTTGTATAGGGAAGACAAAAGAGGTGCAACATAAAGGTCGACAGACCAGCAAACTTTTTTCGCCAATACCGTTCTTTAGATGCAAAATACTCTTCGAGAATCCAGATAGTTGGTCGACCAGATCTTGACCGAGATCAGCTCGGCTCAATCTGAGCTCTTGCAGCTGACGGTCAATGCTTTCTCTCTTGCGTTCTACAATTGTTGCTTCGCTTCCCAGAAGCGTAAAAAAGTGCACAAGAATGCGAATAATGAACACCTCTTCAGATCCGAGTGCAACGCAGGGATTCAAAATCTTAAGATTGGACAAAATTGGATCTTCCCAGCTTATTCTTTGTCTCATGTGCTTGCAAAACCTCAGACAGTTGACCTTAAAGACTTTGAGTGAGTCCTCAGCAATCCTTGATCCGCGTTCCTCCAGATAACATTCAGTATTGGTGCCTAATTTCATGTCATCCAGTTCAAGATAGTTCGCAGGAACCAGATCTATGGAGAAAGGTGATTTCGCTACCAGTATCAGGCGTTTTCTTATGAACATTTGGAGTAATATTGCGTAAGTCGTAATGAAGCTGCTCACTAGCCTATGGATTCTTGTGTCACTGCTCTGAAAGTCAGTGTTTAGGGAGTTGGTAATCTCAAGAACGTAGGCAAGAAAATAGAGAGAAGCCAGCGTGACAGGATTGTTTAAAGCGTTGTATATTTTGAGTGCCTTCTCCTTGCTCGCCTTGTCTGCAGTGCCCTCGCCTAGTGTTTGACCACCGTAAAACAATAACAAGGCATTCCAGGTTTCTAATAGCCTCGAAAATGACCCCTTAATCACAAAGGCCGTTAATTAGAATAAGAAGTTCTTATGAAAATACTAAAAAATCTTTGGCTTAAAGAGCGAGGTATTGACTAGGAGGTGAACTCAATCATATTCGTAATATTTTCTGTTCGTTTTAAGTTTAAAGTTGCTCCTCACTTTCAGTTGAAAAATTTGTTTTTTTTATTTAATTTCTGATCTTTTTTTTAAATAATGCTAGGAAATCCGGTGCCCCCTTCATAGCAGTATCCCTTCCCCAATGAAAACTTCCTTTATGGAAAGATCCTCCCACCTAACCCCGACCCCTCTCCCCCACCTACCAGAAAAAATCCCCCCTAAAAACGTCTTTATACTTCCCAATAACCAATACTATATGTTAACATTGGGTAAAGTTCATAACTTTCAACCCTCCCCCCGGGGAATTCGGGGGATTAAGTCATCCTAAAGGACAGGGTTATCATATTTTCTACCATGCTGAACAAAATGGCTACTTCAAAATTTTGATGGGGGGACTTTAAAAAAAAATTAGCGTGGGAGGGGGCCTAGTTGCCCTCCATTTTTTCGGTAACTTAAAAAGGGGAACTAGAACTTTTAATTTCCGTTCCAGTGAGCCCTCCTGCGATACTCTAGGACCACTGGGTCGATACGATCACCCCTGGGAAAAAAAAACAAAAAACAAATAAACACGCATCCGCGATCTTTCTTCTGGGAAAACATGCGAAATTCCACATTTTTGTAGATAGGTGCTTGAAACCTCTACAGAAGGGTTCTCTAATACGATGAATATGGTGGTGTGATTTTTATTAAGGTTATATAACTTTTAGGGGGTCTTTCCCCCTTTATTCAAAAATCAGCCAAATTTTCTCAGGCGCGTAACTTTCAATGGGTAGGAATAAACTTAATGAAACTTATATATTTGAAATCAGCATTAAGATCTGATTGTTTTGATGTATCTATTGGTATCAAAATCCCGTTTCTAGAGTTTCGGATATCATTCAGCCGGGTCGCTCCTTACTAACAGTTCCTTACCACGAACTGTCTGAAATTCCTCGCCATTATTGTCATGTACAGCCGTACCAGGTCTGTTGTGGATACTCATGTAACGGTTTTAGTTTCGAAGATTCCTGACAGACTGTCGGAGACTTCTAAGTGTAAAGATTGATAAGTGTCGGAGACTGATTGAAATGCTTAAATTTGATTGATTGAAGAGCTAAAAATTGGATACGAAGTTTTTCATGTTGCCGATTACCAAAATCTGCCAAGATACAGCTTTAATTATTGTTCTCCGTACCACATTAAAGCGGACTGTCCTAAAACCTCGCCAAAGTTTGCTCAATGCTCTGGAAACCACTTATGTACTGACTTGCCGCCCTGCAATTTAACTTCAAGGTGCGCGCCACTTGTAGTGGCTCTTATGTGTCTGTGATACAAAGTGTCCTTATTGTGAAAGATAAGAATTATAAATGATGAAAAAAACATATCCTATATTTCTTTTAATATTAATGGGACGCTTCACAAGGATTCTATAATTGATGCAATACTCCAAAATTATGACACAGTGTTCTTCCGAGAGCATCTATTAACTAAAAAGAAGTACCGATCATACTGTACTCCATACCCCTACCCTAGTTAGCCGTGGCCATCCCTTCGGAGGGCTTGCCTGCATATTTGAAAAAATCCCGAATTGAAAATTCAATTCGGGTATGGGAATTCAACATTTTTGTTTCTCAACAAATTGAAAATTCCAGAATGACCATGGAATTCCAAAATAGTCTCCAATATTCAATTTCAGCTATTGAAGTTCCAGTTTGGTTGTTGATAAGCATTACAAACAATTTTTGTTGAATCTCAAACAATTTTATTTTACAGTGTGGGGATATCGCGCCAGCAGAACTTATAAAATTGATTTTTAATGACTCATTTGAAAGCTGTTGCTATCATATACGTGTTTTTTTTTTTTTACATTCGTATGGGCGATATAGCACTGAAAACAAAACTTATGGTGCCACTTCTTAAGTGGAAAAGCTCTGAAGTACAAAAAAGGTATTATTATGATAACTATATTCTCGTATCCTTAGCTGGAGGCTTACAATAGCCCCTCCCATGCACTCCCCTCCCAGCCCCCTTAGCAAGTTTAATAAATCATGTCCACATCAGTAAGCTACTGAAGCCTTAGCGGGCTGCCAAACCATCGTTGATACATATTTAATGGCTCAATTATAAACTATTGCTTATATTTACTAGGTTTATAAAAATTCTACCATCTATTAGATTTCCTAGATTTGAATATTACATAGTTTTTAAGAAAAATTTTGAATGAAATCTTACTCAGGGTTGAAGCAATAGCTGTAAACTAGTAAAGAGCAAACAAGAGCGCTCAGAAGCTTGAAGTAAAAAAATGTGGAAACGGTCATTTTTTTCTTCTTTATTATTCCAGGCCTAGTGGTTACTAGAACATCATAGAGACACGCTCAAGAGCCCATTCATAAACTATTTCTCATATGTGCTTGATTTATATAAATTTTACCGTGTGCAAATGCCGAGGAGCACGGAAAAAGGGCCTTTTTAGTCCTTCTCTAGAGGGGTGGGGCTAGCGGGCTACTAGAATATCTTAGATACATTTTTGATATCTCATATAAAAAAAATATTGCTCATATTAACGTTCTTCCTATAAATACTACCATCTGCAAGTTTCAAATAGCACTAAAAACGGCACTTTTGGTGCCATGTCTCAAGTGGAAAAGCTAGGGTGAGTGGGCTACTAGAACTTTTTTGAGTCATGTTTAATGGTTCATTTGAAAACTTTTGCTCATATATAATTGCTTTTTATCAATTCTACAATTCGTAAGTGAGATATAGCACTGAAAACATCATTTCTGGTGCAACTTCTTAAGTGGTAAATCTTGGTAGCATAAAACGGTATCATTGTAATAATTATGGTCCAAAACCCTTAACTGGAGGTTGAAAAGAACACTTACACCTCCTGCAACAACCTGCTCCAGTTCCCCTTAATAAGCTACACAATTAAAGTCCTGAAAACACCAATATATTAAATTACATTATTAGAGTCGTGGTTCTGTCAGTACAGCGCTAGACTTCAAATTAGATTATCCTGCGTTCAATTCCAGAGTTTTTTTTTTTTCAATTATGGTTTGTCCCTTCTTATGATTACTCTTCAGATAATCCACTATTTCTGCAAGCGTGATGCACTCATTTTTTAAAGCATATCACGGGAAGGCAGATTTTAAGCCTATTACTGATATTTACGTGCTTTTTATTGATTTTGCCATCAAAAAGTGCCATATAGCACTAAAAATGGCACTTTTGGTACCGCTTCTTAAGTGGAAGAGTTTGGAAGAATAAAACGGTACCATTGCGATAATTATGGTCCAAAGCCTTTAACTGAAGGTTTATAAGATCCCCTAAAACATGACCCTCCTCCAGACCCTTTTAGTAAGCTTCATAAATCAACTAATCATATTAAAAGTCAAAGATTATTGCGAAAACAAATTAACTAAAACTAAAAACTTTTCAACTAAACATCTATCAAAAATTAAGCTTGATTGATCAACAGTTTTGAATTGAACCTTCAAACTTTACTCTGTGATGAAACCTGTGAACTAGTTCTAACGGCGGTAATTGAGGGGATGGGACGTCCTTGTCCCCTTAGTTTTGCTCTTGCCTAGGTTTTGAAATAACCTTTTTTGGTCATTTCATTAGAAAAAGCACTTTTGTCATTTAAAAAAGTTGGGGAAACAACCGACAGTGCACTTTGTGGGAATTAGCTATCAAGTCAAATTTATAAAAAGCGATTAAGTATAAATATATGCTTTTAAATGAGCCCTTGAACAGCTTTCTTTTGTTACAGTAGCCTTCTAGTTTCTGCTAGTCAGTAGGTGATTTATAAAGCCTTGTCTTCATTATGGCTTTTTCTGGCGAAGTCGGCCAAGTGAAAACAGCTTTTTGCTCATCGAGTTTTGTGAAGAATGGATAATGAACTTTATGTTATAGACTGAAAGTTTTTCTTAGCTGTCAAGGGTGTTTGTAGTATTTTTTAGAGCTGTCTTATCTTCCCTAGATCGGTGATAATTAAAAATTATATTAAAAATAAGCTTTCAACTGAAACTAAGAAGTGGCAGTAAAACTTAAAACAAACATACATTATTCCGGATAAATAAAAAAGATCATGGCAGCATTGTTTTTGTATTAAATTTTAATCAAAAACGAACAGAGATTAATTTAAATAAAAAAGGTTTCCGACGGAAGTAAAGAACAAAGTTGAAACTTAAAACGGACAAAAATTATTACTTCACAGCCTATTTAACATATATTAATATAACTAGTATAAATAAACCAAATAATTATGCTTCCCTGTGCTTTTATGATTATACAAAACTAGCACTTTACTCAAAACACAAAATAATTTAGAAGTATTGGTACAGTAAAATCAAACCAATTAAGGACACTTTTTATAGAATCAAATATTATCAATCCCTTTTAGGATCAATCCCTTTTAATATAAAGCAACAATCCATTTTAGGATTTTCTTTATTTTTTACTTTTAATTTAGTATCACTTATGCACAATGGCTCAGTTCAATGACTGGCTTTCATTTTGGTTCTTAAAAGGACATGTCATGGTTAGTTTGTACCCAAGTTTGAAGTAAGGCCATCTTGATAGTATTAGGACTATAGACTAGCTTTATAATTTGTATCATAGCTTGAAATTCACTCTTATATTGTAAAAAATGTAATTGTAAGAAATAATCGGATTTCCAGAGTTCATATTATGTCTTATTTGATCTTCATTTCAAGTGATACTAAAGCATATTTCTTACAATTTAATACTGTATAGTACCCACTATTGGTATTATAGCTGGTAAAAGCAAAATGATGCTTGATAAATAAATCCAATGTTTCTGTTACTTCGCGGTTATTAAATCAATTACTTCGCGGTTATTAAAAAACAGGTAGTTTTACGCTTAGGTTTTTAAGATAATTTTAATTCTATGCTGAAAGTTATTAATGTCACAACTGGTGTAAGACTATTAAAAGCTTTATAGATTCGTTTAGTGTTGTCAGGCTACATACTCACTTTTTACTCTTAAATCAATAATCCTGTTGTTTATACTTGACTTTTGTGTTTTCAGTAAAGCGCTAGTTTTGTATAATCATAAGAGCATAGGGAAACATAATTAGTTGGTTTATTTGTACTAGTTATATTAATATATATTGAATAGGTTGTGAAGTAATAATTTTTGTCTGTTTTAAGTTTCAACTTCACTCTTTACTTCCCTCGGAAAAACTTTGTTTTTTAAATTATCGAAGATCATAAAGTGAGATTAAATCAATTGTATAGGTTGGCCTAGAATTTTAAGGCAAGCATTTTCTTGCCTTTAACTAACTTTACAAGTAAAAGGATGTCGCTTTGTGATTTAATTTAACACTACTAAGAGAAAATGTTGTTTTATTGTTAAAGCAAAGTGAAAAGTTGTGTTTTTAAAGTCATAAATGTTATATTTATAGTGATCATTTTTATCAAGGCAATCCAAACTTAACAATAAAAGAAAATAAGAATGATAATTCAACTATACACTCCTGGTAGCTTAATCATTTGATAGGAGTTAAATAAATTACACTAAGAAAAATTCTTTTTTTTTTTACAATAACTATAAAATTTACTTTAATCTCATTTAATAAAAGCATTTGCTCATTTTCTAACAAATGCTTATTGATATCATTGAATCGACACAGAGAAGGTAAAATATGTACATATACATATATATATATATATATATATATATATATATATATATATATATATATATATATATATATATATATATATATATATATATATATATATATATATATATATATATATATATATATATATATATATATATATATATATATATATATATATATATATATATATATATATATATATATATATATATATATATATATATATATTTAAGTTCATCGTTGATTTTGAATTGAAGTTATCAAGTATTTTGGGCAATAGGTTGCATCAAGACTGGGCTGGGTAATTGTAGACAGAGAAAAGCCAAGACCAGGGTCAAAAGTACTACTCATTTCATTGCTTGAAAGAAACATAGTCATTGACCAGTCTGTATGTTCAATAGGCACTTTATTTTTGACACTTCCAGTTCGTTCGAGGAAATCTGAGGGTACACATTAAGATTTGCATTTGGACATATATCGATCCATGTTAAAAAAAAAGATTATTTGCTTTGTATTCATGGTGCAAAGTCTAGTAGAACCAGTGCTGCCACTACAAATTTTCAAAACCTGTGAAAAAAATGCCAAAAAACCTGTGAAATTCGTCAAAAAAACCTGTGACCACTTTTAGAGCGTGTTCAGGCATTCTTGCATTCTTACTACAGTTTATATTTGTTACGATGAAGTAGCAGCACTATATTGCTACTAGCAAATATGCTTAAACCTAGGAAAATCTGCCTCTGGCCCGAAAACACGTCATGGAAAATCGAGAGGCATGCTACCTAGCGGTCTGTTCCCTGTATGAGTTCTGCAGATATTTCCAGCTTTGACATTTTTGCTACATATAAATTACATATAGTGCTTTTCAATTTCAATAGATGACAGAAAGATATCGTTATGAAAATGTCAACAGAGCGAAATTTTATATAAATACCGCTACCCATTTTAGTCGGAAAGTAAAGGACCAATCATCAAGACTCATTTTCACTTCGATAATTGCATTAGTTATGCGAAAAAGATGTGAGTCATTGATCTTACGTACCTATTAATAATCTATGGGTGTGACCAGGCCCGAACGGCTGCAGTAACGAAATGTCTATTTTTACCTACGATGACCTACATGGTCTTAAATTTGAAAATAAAATTGTTCAATCAGCATGGAAAAACGTATGATCACCTCTAAACAGTTTTCCGCATCGTGAAATTGCACCTTAAGTTCAGACACATAGGATTTTCCTTAAAGACCATGTGCAAACCTGACAGAAATCCCAATTCCCAGGCTAGAAGTCTATTCGCAATACCAGGCAGGAACTATCAATTTTTTGGTTCGTGCATTTTCTTTCATATTCTGTAAGTTTCGCCCCATAGCGCAACTTATGATGTAATGGAAGGTAAATTGAAGGTAATCTGAAAATTGAAGTGTAATGGAAGGTAATCTCATTTAATAAAAGCATTTGCTCATTTTCTAACAAATGCTTATTGATATCATTGAATCGACACAGAAAAGATAAAAAATATACATATACATATATATATATATATATATATATATATATATATATATATATATATATATATATATATATATATATATATATATATATATATATATATATATATATATATATATATATATATATATATATATATATATATATATATATATAAGTTGCAAGTGTTAAAACAATATTTCTTTAAAGTAAAATATGGAGATTTGGAACAACTCTTCTTAAAGAAGGTTATGTTGTGATAAGCTGAGTTTTTGTCAGAATTTGATTTTGATAAAATAAAATAAAACAAGAAAAACGCAACATACTAAGTTTTAGCCACTATATTAAGATAAAGAGTTTTGTGATGACAACTTTACTATAATAAGAAGTGTGTGAAATAACCTCATTAACCTAAGCTACAAAAGGAAGAGGTTGAAAGAAAAAATTGAGAAATAGCCACATCCCTGTTTTGAGGCAGCATGTGTGGTTGGGTATATCAAATATGAGCAACAGTTGCCTGGGACCTTTATGCCCTTTTGCCTTAAATATCTTTGACTTATGGTCACTGTCGGAATTTTGGATTGTTTTGAGTATGTAAGCGTCCGTATTTGTTATGTTTGTAAGTTGTGCATTGTGGCTTTAGTATGTTGGGACAGTATTCCTTGTACTATGTTGCCTAGAGCAAGTACCTCGTACCGTCCTTGTTTAGAGTCATTAGTCTGAGCAGTTAAACAAACGTGTTTTAGCGGCAAAGGTGAACATATTTTATACATCTAGACTACAGGATAGGTCAAATGCAACCTTGTAAAATATTGAAGACAATCAGTTGGGTCAACTTTGAATAAAGAGTGAATTTTTTGCTTTTCTTTTATTAAATTTTAAATAAAATATTTCTATATTTTGAAAAAAAAAAATGTGGATAGATGTTTTTGATAGTTCTCAGTCGTTTACTCCTCTCCCTGTCTCTCTTTCTCTAGAGAGCCAATGATTGATTGCCTGAAGTGGGTATTCAATGTAAAAGAATATTTTTTCTTGGGGTACTAGTTAATAAGCAGAGTTTTAAGAGCCAATAGTGAAAAATGTTCACAAATGTTCTCTATATCTGTATACACTGGGAAGCTGGTCGTTCGAAAACTGCGCTATTGCAGATAGATATAATGAGAAATTTAGACTGTGCAATCCTTGAAAGCTACATAAACGATAGACAGTTAAAATTAATGATTGTAACTCCTGTATTGAGGAAGTTTGTTACTCTCATACCAGACGATTCATCTGTCCCAATTATCACTATGGTATGTGTAAACAGTGAAAAAATACCTATCCGGGTTTAATTACAAAAAAAACTAGATAGAATATTGGTTTATTTCTCGAAGACTGGTATCATCGCGGCTGTAAATTTTTTTGGGAGGAAGAATTTGGTCTATGCTTAAACTGTTAGAACAATAAGAAAGTATGGTTCCTTCTTCATCGTTGTCCAATGGGTATTATGAATATAAGCCAACATATTTTTATTTGGCTGTTATAGAGAGCAATTATTCAATTGACAGGCAGATAGAAACACGTTGAATTAGACACGATGCCAATACGTTGCATCAATTGCATCAAACAAGCAAATAGAAACACATGAGTTTCATAATATGAATAAAAAAATTGTCATAGAAGATGCAAAGAGGCAAAATAAGAGACACAAAGTTACTCAGTATTGTAGGACATGTGACCCCGACTTTTTCTTCAAGATCAATTCATGGTGAATCCAATTGATTTACCACCCCTAGTTGTTGTCGACGACGATGAGTATTTACATGTAGAAGAAGAAATCTAAGGAAAATCTGTTCATGAAAACGACAAAGACGTTAATAAACAAATTTACAAATATTATTAGTGCAGTTTATTCTTAAAGCATTGAAATCAATACTATAAATAGGAGAATGTAATTTTCACAATGGAATCATTCACGCGAGGGTGTCTGTAAATATTGAAAAACTCTTCGCAGGTATAGCCATTAAATTGAAAAACAAAACACAATAGTGTATGGAACCCTCTGCTTTCAGTTGACAATTCTTGCAGTCTCTTCTAGTTTTGAACAATAGATTTCCATTTGCTTCCAATAAAAGGCTTGATATAGGGAGTGCAGAATGTGTAGGCTAGACCGAGAGGGTCAAAAGTACTACTCATTTCATTGCTTGAAAGAAACCTAGCCATTGACCAGTCTGTATGTTCAATAGGCACTTTATTTTTGACACTTCCAGTTCGTTCGAGGAAATCTGAGGGTACACATTAAGATTTGCATTTGGACATATATCGATCCATGTTAAAAAAAAAAAAGATTATTTGTTTTGTATTCATGTTGCAAAGTCTAGTAGAACCAGTGTTGCCACTACAAATTTTCAAAACCTGTGAAAAAAATGCCAAAAAACCTGTGAAATTCGTCAAAAAACCTGTGACCACTTTTAGAGCGTGTTCAGGGATTCTTGCATTCTTACTAAAGTTTACATTTGTTACGATGAAGTAGCAGCACTAGAATGCTACTAGCAAATATACTTAAACCTGGGAAAATCTGCCTCTGGCCCGGAAACACGTCATGGAAAATCGAGAGGCATGCTACCTAGCAGTCTGTTCCCTGTATGAGTTCTGCAGATATTTCCAGCTTTGACATTTTTGCTACATATAAATTAAATATAGTGCTTTTCAATTTCAATAGATGAAAGAAAGATATCGTTATGAAAATGTCAACAGAGCGAAATTTTATATAAATACCGCTACCTATTTTAGTCGGAAAGTAAAGGACCAATCATCAAGACTCATTTTCACTTCGATAATTGCATTAGTTATGCGAAAAAGATGTGAGTCGTTGATCTTCCGTAGCTATTAAGGATCTATGGGTGTGACAAGGTCCAAACGGCTGCATTAACGAAATGTCTATTTTGACCTACGATGACCTACATGGTCTTGAATTCGAAAATAAAATTGTTCAATCTGCATGGAAAAACGTATGATCACCTCTGCAAAGTTTTCCGCATCGTGAAACTGCACCTTAAGTTCAGACACATAGGATTTTCCTTAAAGACCATGTGCAAACCTGACAGAAATCCCAATTCCCAGGCTAGAAGTCTATTCGCAATACCAGGCAGGAACTATCAATTTTTTGGTTCGTGCATTTTCTTTCATATTCTGTAAGTTTCGCCCCATAGCGCAACTTATGATGTAATGGAAGGTAAAATAAAAAGATGTAGTTTGCTGCAAAACAACTTTGTTAAGTTCAGTCTTCACTAACAGATTCCTACACCAGATTCCGGGATCAAGAACAAAAGACGTCGATCACATTAATCACTCAGCCAACTGGTTGGTCAAGTGGTTAAAATTGTTTAACAACTCCTTTATCTTGGCGTTTTCTGAACATTTAGAAGTAGCCCTCAGCTACTTAAGGCAATTGTAGGGCTGAATTATCTAGCGAAAAAGTCTTCACTGCATTTTTGTTTAATTTAAGTTAAAATCATGCAGTGTTCCTAAAGTTTGAGCATTTCCAAACCTGACGGACCAGAAATCTGCTTTAAAGAATTGTATTTAACTAATACAAAGCAAGTGCAGAAGTAAAATAAGTTGGTAGATCATAAAAAAAGAAAAGGCGAATTCGCACCTTAATTTTGCCGAGGTCTAAAGCAATCACTAGACTTCAAACTTGGTCACCCACATACATCTCTATACAACTTAGGTTATGATATTACAGTTTTCAAAAGGGCAACAGGGGAATGAATTTCACGTTCTCACAAATCATATTTTCAAAGCACTCCACCTGTTTTCTTAGAAACCACGCTAAATTTTGATGATCCGAGTACAATTTCTGGCAACTGCTAATCTAAAGCAATAGGTACTGAAACTTAGCCAGCCAAGTTCGTCTTGCACACAAGGTTTAAACTAAACCACTTGCATATGATTCTCAAGTAAATGTTGCGACGTTTTCGAATGAAAAAAAAAACAATTATAACTACTCCGGTTCTTCAGGTCTTGGCAAACAAGATTGGCATTAAAACACAAAAATTTGAATGGTTGATATAATGATATTGATTGATAAATCATAACTGATCCGAGTCATAATTGCTTGATTTGATTGGTTGATATAATGATATTGGTTGATAAGTCACAACTGATCTGAGTCATGGTATTATAAATTCCACATGTAGCTTAAACCCTGCAAAAGAGACAGATACTATCAACAGTTACCTAATGCTAGGTTCAGATGTATAAAATTTTGCTTTAAGGTTGAAAGAAAATCTTTAGAGGCTGAAGGGAAATCTGTTCGAATGTAAAGAGAAATTTTTCTCTAATTCCTATTACGAATCCTAAAGCAAGAATTTTGAAAAACTAATACCTTAACTAAAAACTAATGTGCTTAGGCAATGCTGATTCTGGACCAAAACAGTTAAATCCACTTACGCTGCATTTTTTAGTTCTGTTCTAGTTGCCTGGCTTTTCTCAGTTATTTCCCTAATAATAATAATAATGTACTTATAACCAATGTCATAAACAAAGTTGTGAGTAAGACAAGGAAAAAGAAAGAAAAAAAAAAATAAAGTAAAATATACTACAATGAAATAAACCGAAAAGACCGACCAAAGGATGAGGAGGCGAAAAACGACAAAAAGATGAATCCGAAAGCCTTCCTTGCAGCACAGCCAACTTTGCTGTTACATCGAGAACTTCAAACTTACGAATTATCTTACCATTACTATGCCAAGGGGGGGGGGGGATATAGTAGAATTTACAATATCTGAAATAAAAAGACCAGATATGTCTAACATCTTTCTTCTTTTTAAAAGGGGACGAACAGGAAGGTAAAGGACAGTATTGTTACAAAAGGAAGAATGTAGCCTACCCACTTCTCGTCGGTGATGTTTTCCTCGATCGTCATCAATCTTAGAAAAAAAAATTTGAATTTCCTTTTTAACATCATGAACAGTGTGCTTGTGCAGGCTAGAAATTGATTTTGTAACAGTGATACACAACCATTGAAAAACATGAATAGATTAAGTAAAAAAACTAAGAAGAACTAAGTTAAAGCTAGAGGAAGTTGAAGCATTTAACACGGTAAACTTACAATTCTCAACATTAAGAAAAAGGCCAATTTTATAAAATAAACGGGAAAGTTTCTGAAATCTTAATAATCTAATAACTATTTAATAATCTCTTTACAATCTGATTCTTCTTGAAGAAACATTAAGTTTTTTCTTTCGTAATATTGAAAATTCTATCAAGCTTATAAGATCGAGTTGAAAAAAAGGCAACTCGGAATACTCTCGCGCTTTAAAGAAAAAGCTTATTGGAATCCTTTAAAGCCTTAAAGTACATCTTCAAACCTCACTTCTGATCAAAATTATCTTTATTTAATCTGTTCTTGAAGCTCATTCCAACGTTTTGGCCTAGTATCTACAGTAAGATAAGTCATTGGTTTATTTTTATCAATCAGTAACAATTCTCTCTCATATCTTTACGATTTAATGATAAAAGACAATTGTTCTCTTCGAAAGGGAAAAAAGGATGAATTATCGTTGTTAGGAGGAAAAATTACGAGCTGAACCTTTGCATTGAAGCTGGAATGCATAGAAGCAACAAAATACTCACCCCATCAAAGTCAGTAGTCTATTCAGTGTCGGAATGTGAGCTGTCAGGCTCAGCACAATCTTCTTTATTAAAAACTGCCTCTCTCCATTTGATAGCCTTATCCAGTAGATTACTTGGAATAGTCTAGGAAGCAGCTTTACCAACTAACTGTTTGGTCATCGTCAATGAACTAACTGTCCCGGAATTCAACTTGCTACGCAGTCTGGTTTTCATATGCAACAGGAAAGAGAACTGTCGTTTTTCAGCAGTGACTTTCTGGGGAGGACAACAGAGGTGCAACATAAAGGTCGACAGATCAGGAAACTTTGTTCGCCATTATCGTTCTTTAGATGCAAAATACTCTTCGAGAAACCAAATGGTTTGTCGACTAGATCTTGACCAAGATCAGCTCGGCTCAACCTGAGCTCTTGCAGATAACGGTCAATGCTTTCTCTCTTGCATTCTACAGTCGTTGCATCGCTTCCCAGAAGCGTAGAAAAGTGCAAGGAAATGTGAATAATGAACACCACTTCAGATTCGAGTGCAACGCAGGGATCCAACATCTTAAGATCGGACAAATTGGATCTTCCCAGTTTATTCTTTCTCTCATCTGCTTGGAGAACCTCAGATATTTGATCTTGAAGGCTTTGATTGAGTCTTTAGCAATCATTGATCCGCGGTCATCCAGGTAACATTCGGTAGTGGTGTCTAATTTCATGTCATCCAGTTCAAGATAGTTCGCAGGAACCAGATCTATGGAGAAAGGCGATTTCACTACCAGTATCAGGCGTTTTTTTATGAAAATTTGGGGTAATATTGCGTACGCCGTAATAAAGGTGGTCACCAGTCTACACATTCTTGTGTCACCACTCTGAAAGTCAGTGTTTAGGGAGTTGGTAAGCCCAAGAACGTGGGCAAGAAAATAGAGAGAGGCCTTCGTGACAGGATCTTTTAAAGCATTGTATATTTTAAGTGCCTTTTCCTTGCTCGCCTTGTCTGCAGTGCCCTCGCCTAGCACGTGACCACCGTAAAACAATAACAAGGCATTCCAGGTTTCTAATAGTCGTCTGATGGGTGATTCAAAGCTGAGCCATCTCGTAGAAACCACCAATAACTGTTTCACTTAAACTTTTGCGAACTTCTAGTGGTCATGATATTCCCCAATGCTCTTTGGACTAAGGGTAATGTAGTGTATTGTATCATGCACAAAAGACTATAACCAGTCTGGCAAGGTTTTAGATGCTGCTGAAGCAGCAGCTTAAAAGACTTATAAAAGAAGCTTAAAAGACACTGTTTACAATTTAATAACAGACAGATAATTTTTGCAAATCGGTTTATACAGCGAAAAAATCCAATAATATAAAAGCCTTTTCACTCCGACCTATCGTCTTTTTCAATTCAATTCAAAATCGTTGTTTCAAATGGCCGTGGCTGTCATTTGTGATTAATGTGATAAAGCTTTAGATTTATGATACATAGATGTCGTCTCAAAATCACTAAAAATAATTTGAAAATGTGAGATCTACAAAATTCAACTTTTAGCTGAATATTAGGTCATATTAGGAGCCTTTAGCACAAAAACCTGTGACTTTCTACCATTGGGCGACAAAAACCTCTGAACCTGTGACCATCAAAAAAACCTGTGAAGTTTCACAGGAAACCTGTGACTGTGGCAACACAGAGTAGAACACTGCCGTTGGGGGTAATTTCTCAATAGGTTTCAAATTCACATGTGAAATTTGTGTCAGGCAAAGATGAACTCTAAACGTACAGTGCCCGTTCGTACCATACTCAAATCTTGAATGCCTGACAATTCCAATAGAATCATACCATTAGTTTTTGAAAACCTTGAATCGGTTATTCCATTTTCGAATAGTTGTGAATTTCGACCTAAGGATTGCATTGTAAACTCGTACAGGGTTCTCTGATTCTCAATTTTCCAATTGCGTAGGCAACGAAAATAATAACCAGCTTTGTTTAACTATATGTTTAAAATATCTGGGCGTACTTTTTGGAAAATGGAATTGGATAGAGCGAATGTTAATTTTATGTCCACCTTGATATTTTGCAGCAATCACTAGGATATATTAAATGTTTTATGATTTATTCTTCCGACCAAATGCAATTCACTAGCTGGTGCATCTTTAAGTTCAATCATAGCCTCAGTGTCTGCTTTATATTCATATCCCATGGCTGAGTCTCTCAATATTTTATTGGACTTTGGAGTAATACACACGAACTGTATTTGACACGTGTAGTTGGATACATTATTGCTAGTAGTCACCTATGTTTCATTTATGTAGGCACTAAATTGTTTAAACAAACTGTACAATACGCAATTTTTATAGGGTAATCCTTCAGCAAGAGTTGGCATTTCAATGGTAGATTTCTTGACTACCATATGCAAATCTATGAACGTGGAAGAAAGTCCTCATTGGAAAAAATTGGAAAATTTTTGTTGCGGATAAAATTTTGCATAGTAACCATGCTTTATACCAGTGGTTTCCAAACTTTATTTTACAAGGTCTACCTTAAGAATTTTTTATCACATGGTGCCTCCCTTTCATTTTATAAAATAATAAAAACATAACAATTTTTATTGCTACAAATTTTTTCAGATAAACTCTTACAAAACAAAACGAATAATAATCTTGTACTATTGTCTTTTAATAAGAAAAAAAAAGTTTTTATCTACTGAAAGTAAGGAACAGCATTAAAACTTAAAATGAACAGAAATTATTACGTATATAGGGGGGTTTCCTCTCCTCAGCACCTCGGTCTTTACGCTAAAGCTATTTAGCACTTTTATTAGAACTTCTTATTGTTCTAATTAAACGACCCTTATATTTGAGTTGTTCTTAAGGATTTTAAAGGGGAAAATTTAAACTTTAACGTAGATAGTAGGGTGCTGAGGAGGGGGAACCCTCATCACATACATAATAAGTTCTGTTCGTTTTAAATTGTGATGAATTTCCTTACTTTCAGATGAGAAAACTTCTTTTTATTTAATTTCCGGATCATTTTTTAAATAATCTTAGGAAATCTAGCTATACCTCCACAGAAAAAATACCCCTCCCCACAGAATTATCCTGTAGAATTTACAATCCCGGTGAAAATTTACACCGGACAATTACCTTAACATCTGCACGCGTAAAATTGAGACGGAAAAGAGAAAGCACGGCATACAACAATTTGTATTCGATTATTACGAATTCCAGCAGTTTAAATTTTCCCCTGAAAATTTCACCCCCTAGTCCAAAAGCGAAGTGTAAGTAGCTTCCGTATCCGTATCACAGCTTTGTAAATAATTTAAATTGTAAAGGACTTTTTTTTAATGTAGTAACGGTTTTTATTACTTTTTTAAAATCGTATTTAAATTTATCACTCATATTTCTTGATACGATAGCTACTCTGTGGAACAGAGAAGGTGTCAAAAAAACCCCACGGGCGTTTTCCTAGTTTGGAGAACACTGCTTTACACTGACATAAACAATTTCTGCATTGACAAGGCTTAGCCATGAAGTGATTGACGGGGAGGATTCCTTCTGCCGTAGATATACCATCTGTTTCTCTCAAGAGACTAGGAGAAGAAATTTTTTTTCGATTTAGCTATTTTCTTTCTTTATTTTTTTTGTTGTTGCTGTTTTTTCGACGGCTATGATGTCTTTGATTGCTGTCCAGAGTAGAGACTGATGAGCGATAAGGTGGCTTTCAGTCTTTTTAAAATTTTCCCATTTTGTCAAGATTTTAATTTGTCGCAGAGGTCTCGCAGTGGATATAAGGTTTTCTGAAACGCTTTCTTTAAAGTCATTGCCTGAGCCCCAACCATGTACGGTAGAGGCTACAAAATCTCTAGCCGTCGGTACAATATAATTTTTAGCCAGGCATGGTGCAGAGCCAAATTGCCTTGTAACCAACTGCCAAGACCATAGCCTGACATTGACGAGCGACTCTCATAATAGTCCATTTGCTTACCCAATTGTCGTCGTCAAACAAAAGGCGATTGTTTACTGTAATAGGTAAGGGGACTTTGGAGCAGTTTTTCCTCAGAGACAGGGAGTTTTGTTTCGCCGTGAAATATAGCAATAAAGAATATGTTTCAAATAAAAGTGATATTTGAACCTCTAAATTCTTGACGATCACATAAAAATTCTTAGTATCCAGGCTGCCCTTGAATATTTGTCGACCCAATACTGCCACCTGAGTATACCAAAAGCTGAAAGGCGAAAATCAAGACTCGAGACTGGTTACCCCGTATCAGAAGATAGCTTGCAACTTTCAAAAACTTAAGTACCCAACAAAATTAAGAAAACGGGGGAAGTGTGCCACAGGCTTTCCAACGCCACATCTTTCTCCGTCGACTAATTCAACACAAACAGTTCTGTAAAGTTCGCAGCCCAGGAGATTTAACACCCTTAGTATCCAGTCCACCCTTGAGTATTGGTCTGCTCAATACTCCTGCCTGAGTGTTGTCATCGCTATAGGCAGGGGCAATCATCAGGTTTGTTATGGCTATAGACAGGAGCAACCAGCAGATTTCACTACCTTATATAGTTTTTATGACATATTTCTACATTGTAGGCATCAAGCTTTCTCCAATAAAATCTAAGTTTAAAGGAATTACAAAAAATATAACAGTCTTTGAGCTTCTAATATTTCAAAAAAAGCCTTTTTCAGTTAGAACGTTTACGTAAGGTCTTCATAGGTATCTGCCTGAAGATGGATTCCCCTTTTTTAGAAGAGCCGGCTGCTTAACGATGCATACATTCTAGTATATTTTTAACAGACTCAGGGAGTTTGCACTATATTTTACTAAGATAATATGCCTTCAAAGTGTCAATTTCATTATAAATGCTTTAGTTAGAATGTCACAACTATCAATTTTATAGCAGTCGAAATTAAACTTGCAGCCAAGTTGTTCAGCAATCTTCGTCGACGGACAATAGAGACGTTTTACTGAAATAAAGGGTAAAATACAAAAAGGGTATCAATTTTAATGAAAAAAGCAAGGTACTCAAATGTTAATATGAGTATTAAACTTGGGTGTAAAAAGAAAAGCTTGCTTTGTCTCCAGAAATTTTAGTTATATGTTCACAACAAATTATACTTACTTGTAACCAATATTTCAATCCTGCTTCTCTTTCTATTTGCCAAGTATGGCTATGAGTGGTGGGACTTTGTGCTGATAATTCTTTGTACGTGAGCAGTCTTATAAATACTAGGCGTTATTGACAATAAACATGTTTTCATCTGCAAAACCTGTATCGGAGTGAACGTTCTATTCAAAACGTTAATACATTATATGGCTCTTGGAACAAGTTTTTATAGCCTTGTAAATTATTATTTATCTGGCATATTGTTCCATAAATATTAAATAGTTATCACTCCGAAACATGTCCGAAGAATGTTGGTATTTCACTATTCCAGAGCTCAGTTTTTCTTGAGCATGTGAACCATATGTGCAATATACAGTGAGTACTTTGTTGAAATATCGCTCTCTTTTTCTCCAATTTGCTCCAACCTTCTATGACAATTTGAAATTGCCTTTTCAGTTTTACCACTGAGACAATATTATGCATAGAAATCTGCAGCATAGTTCCCGGCGTTTGATCCCTGCTGCCGCAAGGTTGGGCGACATGCCTGCTGCCTGTTCCCGCAAAATGACCCAGCAACTGAAACGTCAATTTGACTCCCTGTGTGCCATCAGAGCCTCTGGAGGATCTCTATTCTTTTGTTCATTGTCATATGCAGCTTCCTGAACCTAAGCTATTATGTGTTGCAGTTGTCAACGTGGGTTTTGGTTTTCCCATTTCTTATCCCATTTTCCTGAGTCTGTGGATCAGCTATTCAATTCAATTCAATTCAAACTTTTTATTTCCTCCGAATACGAAGATTAAAAAAGAAATAAATAAAAATAATAACCGCTAATCAACAGGCCATAAAATTATTTTAAACTATATAACAACAAATACGCAAAGGTATTCAATCAAAATTACCACACAAATTAACACTTCATTCAATAGATAATAAATTAACACTTCACAAATTAACACTTCATTCAAAAATTAAATCAAATAAAATAAATTAAGCTTCGTGCGCAGCTCTATATAAATTATGAGAAAAAACATTTAATTTGGATAAAAAATTCTTTTGCTTTTTCTCCAAAACATCAACAGGGTTTCTTATTTTATATGCATTCATTAAAAAAGTATTTGATTCAGATTTAGAAAAGCGGCAAAGGAACTTAGCAAAATAAAAAAATGTGGTTTTTACATGCGCAATATTACTAATTCTAAAAAACGGGAGAAGCGATGAAAAAACTAAATTTTTAGGCAAAGTGACTGTATTATATACCCGAGGCAGTGATTTCCGAGAAAGAAGATCGCGAAGACAAATTACTGCCCCGAAACTAGAAGCTATTCTACTTGTAACTGCTTTAGAAATAGAAGCACGGCACAGAGCTAAAATTGGTCCATAAGGCACACCAAGATATAAAAAAGATTACAAAGGTTTTAAAATACTATCATAAATAAGGACAGAAATTTCTGAATTAACGAGATCATTAGCCTTTGGACCAAGAATTAAAAACTGACACTTTTCAGGGCGAAAACGAAGTCCATGCTCACTAAAAACCTTTGCTAAAAAATCTACATTTTGTTGAAGTGACTGAAGCGATCGACTCAAAAGGAGTAAATCATCTGCGTAAGCAATTTGAAGCCGGACGATATCTTTTGCTGCTTCTTCGTCTATAAAATGTTCTTTAGATATAATTTTTTGACATACCTCCGTGGACGCCTCTAACAGTTCTGTTCCACCCTGAAATTATCATTAGGCCTACTAGATTTTATATCCTTATTAAATTTAAAAAACAAGCTTTCTTAACTGAAAGTAAGGAGCCACAATAAAACTTAAAACGGACAGAGATTATTCCGTATATGACAGGGGCCGTCCCCTCCTCAAAGACTCACCCTTAACACTAAAGTTTTTATTGTTTTAAAAAATAAAGTTGTGAGACAGAGTCAAACTTTAGCGTAAAGAGCGAGGCTTGATTGTTTGGATGTATCTATATGTATCAAAATTTGTTTTTTTTTAGTTTCGGTTACTATTGAGCCGGGTCGCTCCTTATAAGTTCGTTACCACGAACTGTTCGATTAGAGGGGTTGTATTGTACATCCATTGAATTGAATTCAACCATACCACTGCTCTATATGATATAATTATTCATATCATTTTGTAGACATAGATGACTTCTCTGGTTCTAAGCCCCAGGTTCTTCCCACCATTATTTAGCGCTGGATTAAGGAAGCCACGACTATCCGTATATCCTTTCCAGTTCAACCAATGATCAAGAATAATCGTAAGATATTTCCCCTGATTTTGTGATAGTTGGTAGCAATATATTTTTAAATTGAGAGGAGTTTCTCATTTCCCCTTTTGAAAGTATACCATTACTTAACTATTTTCAGGAGTAATTTGTCATTTATTTAGTATATAATAAATTACTATACCTAAATCTTACGCAGCATATGCTGTCATAATTTTAAGAGGCAATCAAATGTTTGCCTACTTGCTTATTTGTGATTGTAAAGGGGAGGAGGTGGATGTAGTAAGCCTGGCACTAAGTTTGTAGGCCACTTTTGGTAACCTAAAACCTGAAAATCCATAAATTCACAAGGCTTTTAAATCTCAGAAGGCGGGGTATGACGGTGGCTGTTACCACCGCTGACATGGTATGTGTTATGCAGCCGGTTGAGGGTAGCCTACAGCTACTATTACTACTACGACTACAACTACTATTACTGCCTCTACTACCACTACTAGTGCTATTACTACTACTAATTCTACTGCTACTACTATTACTACTACTGCTACTAATACTACTACTACTACTTCTATTACTACTTCTAGTACAACTACTACTAATACTACAACTACTACTATGACGACTACTACTACTACTAATACTACTAATACTACTACTACTACTACTACTACTACTATTACTGCTACTACTGCTGCTAGTACTGCTAATACTGCTACTACTACTGCTACTAACAATGCTTTTCCTTTTTGCAGTTTCCTTTCTACTTTTTCTTATGACCCTTTCCCATCTCTTTCGGAGACTATGTTAATTTTGTTTGGATTTAGAGGGATTGTCAAATATCGCAATCTTTGGAAATCTGTCATCCTTCATCCATAAAACGTTGCCCAGCTCAAAATGAGCAAAAACTAATATCAGTAGGGCTGACACCCCCCCCCCCATTCTTGGGGCCAGAACTGTATTTCTGAGAACTGACATTCTGAAGGCAAGAACATTATTTTGCCCTTACGAAAAAAAAAAAAACAGCAAACGAATCAGATTGACACAGGAATATACATATACTGATGTTTACTCCTTAAAGTTTTAGTACTTGTTGATTTATTACAGTTAAAAAGTGAAAACATTTAAAATTCGTTTTACTTTCAGTAAAGTGCAAAAATTTATGTTCTGGTCTTCATAAGCCATTGGGGGTGTCGGTCCTACTTTTGTTAATTTTTACTCGTTTTGAGTTTTGCTCGGTTGTTTACTGCAATTTCTGTTTGTTTTGGGTTTCATTTATTTATTAATGGTGCTTTGTGGTAATTTTATGGTTAGAAGATTACTTAAATTTATTTTTACTTAATTTTGGTCTAGTATAGCTCTTTACTTTTCATTCAAAAACTTTGTTTGTGGAATTTTTAAAATTAATTTTTGTTAATTTTTTATTGACATAATCATTTTTAATGAAATTTGTTTCAAACCTTTTCGTTTTTTCTATAGAAATCATAGTTTGGCTTGCTATCTGTATTTTGGAGAGTATTTGTCGACAATTTTAACGACATAAGCTCTTTTGAAAATCTGTATTCAGTATTCTTTATTACACAGTATTCTTTATTTTAGTTTTATACCTCCTCAAATTGACCGAAAAATAAAACTGTGTTTGGAGAATTAATGGGCTTGGAAGGTGGACTGCTTGTCCTCCAATCACATTTGACCCTTAAAAAGGGCCCTAGAACTTTTAATTTCCAATCGAATGAGCTCCTTGAGAAGATTCTATGATATTGCTACCTCTGATAGCGCTGCAATGCCTATGATATTGCTTATATACTCTTTTGAAAACCTGCGTATTTTTTTTCGTTTAATTTTTTCGTCCTAAAAGTCTCCTAAGAGTTTTATCTTAATACCTTTAGCGCCACTAGTTACAGAAATTGTAGTAATAGTACTATTAGTATGCATACAGCCATTAAGTTGTCATCAAGCCATTGGCGAATTGGAGACAAAGCCAAGACAGGTAGTCAGAGTGACAGGCGGCAAAAAGCTGGCATAAGACTTTTTCAGGACTGTATAACAAATGATGTCATTTTCACTTGTTGTTAGATTTTGTTTATCATTCATCCATCCATACATCCAAAGGTAGGACTAAGGTAGATAGCCATAAAAAAAGGGATGATCAAGATTTTTAGTGGTTCAAGTTCCACCACAACTTAACCTGAAAGGTCCAACTTAATAATGTAAACCGTTCCTGAGATATTCCCGTGTCACCTTTTGACAGTCTAGATGCACATAGTATGTTTTGATTTAGTTAAATATTAACCTAAATATTCCTTGAAAGCTTCACCTTAATACCCTTAGTTTGCGTAGTAGTCATAATTTTTGTCAGGGGCGCAGCTTGGGTTTTCACTTTGGGGGATATAAAGAATATAAAGAATGTGCTGATAAAATTGCCAAGTATGCCGACAAATGCTGACGCATAAGTTAAATTAATCTAAAACAAAATCTCAATTTCAAAGTTTTGGCACTGATACTCCCCTCAACATTCTACGAAAGGCTCACCTAAATGCCCTTCGTATTTTGGAAAATTTAAGTCAAATATTTCTATCTTTCTCAATAACATATACTATATCTAAACTTGGACAAATTGTATAGCTTACAGGTTTTGCCCTGATGGCAGTGGAGGGGAGGGGAGGGGGGAATACCCGAAAACATAGTTACTGGACCAATTAACTATGTTGAACAGAGTGGCTATCTCAAAATTGGGATCGGATGTGTTTGGGCAATTTATAGGTTTCAGAGAGGTGCTGGTTGCCCTCCAATTAGTTTCGACTCATATAAAAGGAGCACTAGAACTCACTTTCTAATCGAATGAGCTCCTTCCAAACTTTCTACGACAATTTTTTCTCTACGAGGTGCCTTGGTGAAAAAAAAGTATTTTGCCCACATCTCTCCTTACTGTCAAATTCCTGTCTGAGAAGTAAAATGTCTGTTTTCAAATCTACAAAGTAATTATTCTTTCAATTTGTCTTTTTTTTCTAGGATCAGGGTGAAGAATCTAAAAAGGCAGTTTTGACATTCTCTGTAACCTTTGCAGCGGCGGAAAATCTGTACCCACCATTGTTTGATGAGCCAGTCTACGAATTTGTTATTCCTGAACAACAGGTAAGCTTTAAGTTCCTTCTGTTCAGAAAGCTGAAATTTCCTTTTTTCATGGATGGATGGATGATACACTATGTATCAACAAGGTTGCTGGCTGGATGGATAGCACAGGATGGCTGGCCCTCAGCCCCCCATTGGAATTCCTGGCTAGAGGGCCACAAAACGGAGATCAGCACCCCCGGTTTGGACCTTAGGGGTCTAGTGCCGTCATACTTATTATCAACAAGGTTGAAATGATATTATGTTTACACATTCCTGGAAAAGGCTTACGCTAGCTGTGCCTCTCACTCAGACTATCAACTGTCTTGGCTTTTTCTCCATAATTCAAAAATAAACCAGTTAAAATCAATTTGTCATTAGTCTATAGCTAATTGGAGAAAAAGCCAAGACAATTGATAGTCTGAGTGATAGGCACAGCTAGCATAAGCCTTTTTCAGGAATGTATATAACAATGATGTTATTTTAACCTTGTTGATAGATAGTCTATCATCCATCCATCCATCTTGGGACAGAACTAAGGTAGATAGTCATAGAGCTTTGAGGATGATCAACATTTCTGGGTTGACTCATGACGGACAATGTTAACTGGACTTGTATGCAAGGGGGGGCTGAATTTTCTTGGACTCACAGGCGAACAAGTGACCTAAACCTAACATCTAATTTTAGCTATAGTGCAATCATATCTTCATTTTTGTATTTGATGAGCAGTGTTGACCGAGTGGGTAGATCAAAGAATTATCCTTCTGGATATAATCAGGAAGTGATTGCCTCAAATAGAGACCGGTTTGTATATGGCTTTGAAAAACATGTAGATAATCCTTTGAAGGTTTTTTTTATTCTTAAATATTAATTTATCATTAAAAGAAGCATTGTTGTAGCATTGCCATGTTGCCATTGCCTAGCATAAACCTGCAATAAATTATTTATTTTTTCTTGACTACTACTACTACTAACAACTCACCACAGCACCAAGCCACCTGTGGCCAACACAGTTACGCACGCTCCTCCTCCACCCCAATCTATTCAAAGCCTCCCTTTTTACACCCGCCCACGAAGTTCCCATTTCCTTTAAATCTTTCTTTATGATGTTCTCCCACCCCAGACGAGGATGACCTGCCTTCCGTTTAGCCGTAGACGGTTGGCCGATAAGAACAATTTTCGGCAATCTGTCATCCTTCATCCGCACAACGTGCCCTAGCCACCTCAACCTTTCTTTCATTATAGCCCTAGAGAGCGGTATTGAGCTACATTTTTCGTATAGCCTATTGTTTGAAATACGGTCAGTCAGCCGGGTACCCAGAACAATACTTAAGCTATTTCTCTGGAAAACATCTAGCAAATCTTCATCCGCTTTTCGGAGCGCCCATGCTTCCGAGCCATATTTGACCACTGTCATCACTGTAGATTCTAATATTCTAATCTTGGTTTGCAGACTTATTTTCCTATTCTTCCAAACTTTTAACTGTGAAAAAACACCATGAGCCTTGACTATTCTCCTTTTAACATCTTCACTGCTCCCACCATCTTTACTAATAATACTGCCAAGGTAAGTGAAGCTGCCCGCCTGATCAGTCTTTTTATTACACAACGTCACCTTTTCATCTTCACTTATTCCTAGCCTTAGTGACTTAGTCTTCTTAACATTAATTTTTAAACCTATTCTAGCACCCTGAACTAGCAAAACCTCTAAAAATTAATTCATTTCACACTTTGATCTAGGATGCTTAAAACTATCAGCAAAATCTAAGTCCAGGAGACTTTTTCCTCCCCATTTGATTCCGTGGTGTCCCATTGCCTTTCCCATGCTCCTTAAGACAAATTCCATCAAAATAATCCATATAAAGGGGGATAGAACACAACCCTGCTTAACTTATGATTTAATACTAATCACTTTAATGTATTTGTCTGGTACACCATACATGGATAAAACCCTTACTAAAGCTCTTCTATCAACAGAATCGAATGCTTGCTCATAATCTATAAATCTGAGGACCAAAGGTGTTTGAAAACTCAGGCACTTCTCAATTTTTAGCTTAAGAGTGAAAATTTGGTCGACATATCCTCTACCTTTTCTAAAACCGCACTATTCTTCTCTTAAAACTTTGTCTGCGGCATCTCTCAGTCTAAAATGTATCATATTACTAAGTAATTTACTACCTACAGAGACCAGACTAATGCCTCGATAATTACCACGCTCGCTTTCATCACCTTCTTATAAAGTTGCTTATTTAAAATTTTCCTAAAATCGTTAGGTACTTCCCCTTTTTCAAAAATCATATTCATAATCTTCAGTAACTTATTTTTAACCTCAGAGCCGCCATTTTTAAGAAACTCTTTTACCACCCTATCAGCACCTGGAGCCTTATTATTTTAAATCCTTTTAATGCTGTCACTAATTCCTCCTCACAAAACAAATCTTCCTTCACATCTAAGGAATTACAAACTGTTTCATTTTCCACTATATATTTTCCTGCAACTCTATCTCGGTTAAGTAAATTCTCAAAATGTTCGGCCCATCTCTCTTTAGTTTATTTCCTTGTCGCTTAATGCGGCCCCATTCGTATCTTTAACTGGGCCAAGTCCGGATTGACTACTCCCTCTCAATTTGTTAATATGCTAGTAAAATATTTTACTATAATAACAGCCCTCCTATATACCCTAGTATCTTGTATTGATCCTGCCAGTCTTCGGTTTACTATAACATAATCAATAAGGGTTGCTGTCTTACCATCACGTGAATACCATGTTAACTTATTAGCCATTTTATGACCAAACACTGTATTAATTATAACTAGATTATTATACCTATAAAATTGCAAAAGTCTGTACCCATTACTGTTTTCTTTTCCTACACCAAATTTACCTGGGCTAGGATACAATGTATCCCTATTTCTACCGACCTGGGCGTTAAAATCTCCCAGTAAGAACATTATATTTCTAGCTGGGACCGTGTCAATCTGCTCCTGTAACTGTAAGCAAAATTCATATGAGTCACTAGTATCTCCGTCAGTCGGTTCTACAGGAATATATACTACTATGGCTGATACCCTGAACTTTTTAGTCATAAAATAAGTAATTAGTATCCTTTTTACTCGTATTAATACCTTCCCAGCCTAAACAAGACTTAGCAGCTTCCTTATTCATCATGAGCCCTACTCCCCGTCTATGTACCCCATCCTTCCTGCCTGAGTAAACAAATTCTGTATCACCTAATTTCATGCTTCCTACCCATGGGATATGAAATTCTGAAACTCCTAATAAATCCAGTCTGAATTGTCTGAATTCGTCAGTCAAAATATCGATACGATAGTCATTTTTAACGTCGTAACGTTCCAAGCTCCAATGTTCATGTTCTTTAAATCATTGAAATTATTTCCGCCTCAGGAAAAGCAATAATCCCGGATACCAGTGCAGGCCGGGGATTACATATCTTCTCAAGCCTAAAACGAAGTGCTTAAGCCGGCTAAGAACCAGACAGCAAAAAGTCCCTGGGACCTCCATGAATGGAGGATTTGTGCAATCCTGAGCCCATCTTGGTCACAATATGGTTTTCAGCTCTTAGCGATGCTCTTCTATCAACAAGAGTCAAAATCTTATTAAAGTTTGTTTTTTCTCTGGCCAGATCATATGGAAGGGTTGGGGGGGGGAGGTAGAAACTTCGGAGGGGAATCATTCGATTATAAATTAAAGTTTAAAGTATCCTTTTTAAGAATCAAAAGGGATTGAAGGGAAATCAGCCCTCTCTTGTGCAGTTTTTTTTGGCAATTAACACCCCCTGGTAACCCCAAAGACATGTGATAAAGTTCTGGGCTAACCATCTTGTTCAAAACGGTCTACCCATAAATGTGTCTCCGGGGATGAAATCACCCCACAGCCCAAGTGGAAAAGATCGTAAAGAGTCGCCAATTGTTTAAACATAGGCCTTATGCGGGAAAAGGCGGGCTTGTTGAAATTTGGGCGTGCAGTTGGTTCAAAACCTTCAGCGATTGTTCTCTGGGTCCGAAGAATCGAACGTTTTGTTTTGGACTGAGGGTAGATATGGACCAATAAAATTTTTGTTCCCGATTAGATTTAACCTTGCAGTCGCAAGTCCTTGGGCCAAGAAGAAAATGTAATACAGAAAAAGTTTTCTAAGGCAAAGCACTCCCCAAAAGTTAGGCCCAAAAACAGGGGAAAAAATTTCTTTTCCCCTGATTGGCTCGAAACTTATATCCTTAAGTATTTGAAGTAAGGAGAGGCCAATGCAGAAGGAAATAAATATATATATATATATATATATATATATATATATATATATATATATATATATATATATATATATATATATATATATATATATATATATATATATATATATATATATATATACCCCTGGGGGAAAAAAATAACAAAATAAACTCGCATCCGTGATCTTTTTTCAGGCCAAAAATGGAAAACTTCACATGTTTGTATGTAGGAGCTTGAAACATCTATCGTATATCCTTAAGTATTTGAAGTAAGGAGAGGCCAATGCAGAAGGAAATATATATATATATATATATATATATATATATATATATATATATATATATATATATATATATATATATATATATATATATATCCCTGGGGAAAAAAATAACGAAATAAACTTGCATCCGTGATCTTTTTTCACGCCAAAAATGGAAAACTTCACGTTTGTATGCAGGAGCTTGAAACATCTATCGTAGGGTTCTGAAAAGATCGATTTTTTTTATGTATCTATTGTTATCAAAACTCAGTTTTTTAGAGTTTCGGTTACTATTGAGCCGCTTCACCTTATTTACAGTTCGTTATCACGAACTATTTGATAATCAGCTTTCCTTTCTTAGCAATAAATAAAAATGTTTTTTTTTTAATTTCTAACTGAAAGTAAGGACCAACATTAAAACTTAAAACGAATAGAAATCATTCTGTATATGAGGGGGGCTGCCCCTTCCTCAAACCTCACACTTTACGCTGCAGTCGTAAAGTTTTTTAAAAACATTTCTCATTCAAATTAAATGGTTGTTGTGTTTAAACTGTCTTTCTTAAAGAGCTGTGACAAAAATTTTTAACTTCACCGTAAAAAGCGAAGGTTGAAGAAGGAGCAGCCTCCCTCATATACGAAACAGTTTCTGTTTCTTTTAAGTTTTAATGCTGCTCCTTACTTTCAGTGGAAAAAACTTCAAAAACTTTCAAATTATGATAAGAAATATTCTCCCCCCCCCCCCGTGTAAAATTTCTCCTGGAAAATACCCCAAGGAAAGTTCCCTCTCCATGGGAATCCCCCCCTCCCTATGAAAAAATTCTTATATTCCCAATAACAAATGAAATATGTGAACATTGGGCAAATAGCAACACTTATTTCTTTTCCCAAGGGACTGGGGGTGTCATGTCATCCTTAAACGGATGGACCTTTCAACTGAGCTAGATCGAATGGCCATCTCGAAATTTTGATCACAAGTTCTAGGGTGGAAAATTGTCGTAGGAGGAATCCTAGCTGCCCTCCAATATTTTTTGTCACTTAAAAGGAGCACTAGAATTTTTGCTTTCCGTTCAAAAAAGCCCTCTCGATCTTCTAGGTCTGTTGGTTCGACGCGATCACCATTGAAAAAAAAAAAAAACAACAACAAATAGACACACATCCCTCATCTTTCTTCTGGCAAAAAACACAAAACTCAACTTTTTTGTTGATAGGAGCTTGAAACCTCTATATTCACTTTTCTGATATGGTGAATCTGATGATGCAATTTTCATTAAGATCACCTTACCTTTCTGGGGTGTTTACCTCCTTTTTCGAAAACCAAGCAAATTTTCTCAGGCTCCCAGACTTTGATGGGTAACACTAAACTTAATGAATTTTATACATTTTGCACTAAAAAGCTAAAACATAAAAATCTAATTCTTTTGGTGCATCTATTGTTATCATCATAAACTATTTTTTAAAGTTTTTGCTGCTGTTTGGTCGGGTCCTCCTTGCGTACAGTTTGTTACCCCGAGCTATTTGATCACGGTTGAGATGATATCTTCAACGGCACGGGCGCTTTGGTAGTACTTTTCAACCCTCCCCCCTTCTTTTTTCTCAAGCATGTACCTCCCCCCGTTCCCCCAGAAATGATCCTGAGCTTTGGACAAACTTTGCGTTCTTCATGTACATTTGATTTTCCACAGAATTATGTTCCATAAATTTTAGCATTAAAAATTGTGCACAAGGGACTCTTGGTGAGGAGAGTATTGGAATAAAAGTGTAAGGGTACATTAATAGATAGGCAAGAAATAAACAGTCTGTTTGATTCGCTGTTCGATCACTTGTCTATTAGTCATGATTATTTTCTTCATACTTTCGGGCCAATAAGCCGAAAAAAAATTCTGATAGAAGTAACAAAAATGTAATGTATTTAAAACAAGTCCCTTTGTAGGTGGCTAAGGTAAATAAATAATTTTCTCTAGGCAATTCCCACCAAAATTTTAAAGACAGAAGCTGAGCTAGTTAAATAGAACTTTCAGATATTCTCAGGATTTGGTTTTTGAGCTAACTCTTGTAAATTTGTTCGGCTGGCTCTTTCTTTAAACGTAGATTGAACTTTATCTGACGAGCCTTCGTTTAAATAAGGAGAGATGTTGTACGTTTTTGGGACGTAAATATTATTTTTCTCTTTTCCTTTTTTTCTATAAACTGTACCTTTTTTGCCTCTTTGACAGTGTGCCCCACTCCCACTGTGTGCATGTCTAATCAAAGACTCATGACATAGCCCTAAAGAGCAAAATTAGGCTTTATCAAACAGTTCGTGGTAACGAACTGTAAGTAAGCAGCGACCCGGCTCAATGGTAACCGAAACTCTAGAAAATGGGTATTTGATACCAATAGATACATCAAAAGAATCAGATTTTAATGCTGATTTCAAATATAAAACTTTCATCAAGTTTAATGCTACCCATCAAAAGTTACGTGCCAGAGAAAATTTGGCTGATTTTCAAAAATAGGGGGAAAGACCCCCTAAAAGTTATAGAACCTTAATGAAAATCACGCAGATCATATTCAGCGTATCAGAGAACCCTACTATAGAGGTTTCAAGCTCCTATCTACAAAAATGTGGAATTTTGCATTTTTTGCCAGAAGAAAGATCACGGATACGTGTTTTTTTTTTTTTTTTTTTTTTTTTTTTTTTTTTTTTTTTCCAGGGGTGATCGTATCGACCCAGTGGTCCTAGAATATCGTGGTAGATCTCATTGGAACGGAAATTAAAAGTTCTAGTGCCCTTTTTAAGTGACCAAAAAAATGGAGGGCAATTAGGCCCCCTCCCACGCTAATTGTTTCCCAGAGCCATCCGATCAAATTTTGAGATAGCCATTTTGTTCAGCATGGTCGAAAATATAATAAATATGTCTTTTAGGATGACTTAATCCCCCGAAGTCCCCGGGGGGAGGGCTAAAAGTTATGATCTTTACCCAATGTTAACATGTAGTATTGGTTATTGGGAAGTATACAGACGTTTTCAGGAGGTTTTTTTCTGGTAGTGAGGGGGGGGGGGTGGGTCGGGGGTTATGTTGGAGGATCTGTCCATGAACTAAGTTTTCATGGGGGAAGGGAAAGTGCCATGAAGGGGGCGCCGGACTTACCAGCATTATTTATTGGTTATTGGGAAGTATATAGACAGTTTCAGGAAGGATTTTTTCTTCTGGAGGATGGGGTTGGAGGAGGGGGTTACTTGGGAGAATCTTTCCGTGGAGGTAGTTTCTTTGGCGTAGGGGAAATTTCTATGAAGGGGGCGCCGGATTTCCAAGCATTATTTAAAAAACCATCAGAAATTAAATAAAAAAAAAGTTTTTTAACTGAAAATAAGAAGCAACATTAGAACTTAAAACGAACAGAAATTATAACGTATATGAGGGGGTTCTCCCCCAAGTCAATACCTCACTCTTTAAGCTACAGTTTTTTTTTAGTGCTTTTAAAAGATCTATCCATTCTAGCTAAACGGCCTTTGTGATTCAGGGGGTTGTGAATTAAATTTGTTTTTAACTTTTAACGTAAAGAGCAAGGTATTGACTTAGGGGAGAACAGTAGTATCTCTCGTCTGGATTTGCGTGAAGCTATAGCAATTTGAAATATCATATGGAATTTTCGTGAAGCTATAGCAATTTGAAATATCATATGGAATTTGCGTGAAGCTAAAGCAATTTGAAATATCATATGGAATTTGCGTGAAGCTAGAGCAATTTGAAATATCATATGGAATTTGCTTGAAGCTATAGCAATTCTACAGGGGCATTACACCCTTTCAAAGAGAGTGATTATCCTCTCACCTAGCCTTATACTTCTGTGGCCCCTCCGTATCAAACAGGTTTTTCTGGTAGGTAAACATTTCTACAGGGCATTACACCTTTTCAAAGAGATTTACACAATACCGGTCCTATAGGTTAACATTTCTACAGGGCATTACACTCTTTCAAAGAGGAACGAGTATAACTTGATTGGTGATGTGGATTTGAATAATAGGAATAGTGTTCTTTACAATTCATATTAGTAAGAGACTTGAATTCAAAGAGAATAGTTTATTTGATAGGATATTAGTGGAGAAAAAATGAGTGATGCATTTATATTATTGGAGATTAATGGTAGAACTGAAAGCAGCAGCAGCAACGATATACGAGTACCCAATGTAGCTGTGGAAATAACTGCTGGTTGTAGACTATGTCTTGAATGGGACATTATGTATGCTAGATACGTGATATTATTAAGCAAATTTAAGCAGGAAGAGCAGCTATGTTTTGCTGGAAAAGTAAATATTCTCCATATAAATAAACTTTTATCAGCATTAGATGTCCTATCGAAATATATTGATGAGAACAAAATGCATCATTGAATATTATAATTGTAATTATGATCAATAAAGTCGTTTCTAAATCAGTGGTACTTTTTTATTTCTATAGTAGACTAGCGTATATTTTCTATAGTAGAAAAAATAAATTCCGGTTAGTCTGAAGCTGGTTGTTAGGGAGTTAGGACTAAAAAAAAATGGATAGATTCGAGAAAGATCGAATCATGAGGAATCTAGTTCTTATGGAAAAACATTTAATTCTAGACGATGATTTTCTAGAGTTGTCTATTCAAAGGAAGATATTTTCTCGAGGAATGCTTGTCGATATAATGAAAACTGATTCTCCATAATTAGACTATTGTATGAAGCTTCTTCATCGTGGTCCAAATGCATTTACACAATTTATTGATATATTGATCACGACACGACAAAATGATATTTTGGATATGCTTTTAAACATTATTTTAGACATTTAGGACTTTTTTTCATAAGAAAGATGGTGCTCAAGGATGATTTACTCCTCTCTCTCTCTCTCTCAGACAATTTTTTTTTGTTGCTAGCTCAGTTTCATTGTGATAGTGAGAGTGTCAACACATGACAAAATGTTCCATACAAGTCTGTTATGTATGTACTCACTGGACAGCTGGTAATCATGTGAGAATTGCACAATGATTGAGGAGTATGATGAAAAGTGTAGATTATGCAACCCGTGTAAATTGCATAGAGGATATGCTGTGCAAATTAAAGGTTGTAATTCCTGTCTTGAAGAGGCGTGTGACTCTCATCCTAGAGTTCACCTATGCTCCAATTGTCATTATGATAAATGTAATCAGTGGGAGAATACATATCCCGGTATGATTGGAAAGAATCCTAACCGTGATTTTAGTTTATTGATACGAGATTGGTATCGTCGTGGTTTTAGATTGTTCTGGGAGGAGGAACCGGGTCAACGATTCAACTGTTTGAACAACAAAAGAATATGGTTTCTACGTCATCGTTGTGAAGACACTGGGTCTTATGATTATAAACCCACTGATTTTTATTTGGCTCTGACGGAATGTGATTCGACACTTGAGGACACTGGTTGTGAAATTGCTTCAAATAGGCAAATTGAAACATGTGAATTCTATAGAATGAATGAGAATAGTATCATTGACTATACAAAGAGATATGATAAGAGTGAAGTCACACTCTACTGTAGTACCACAGGATCAGTACACTGTGAATTCAGATAATCTACCTGCACTAGTTGTTGTCGACAAATACCTAGTAGTGGATGAAATCTAAAGAGTAGAAAAGTCGTTTTATCATGTATAAATTTTTTTTTTATTAATAAAAAATTTCACATACATATTTATAACATTTTATTAGTAGGGCACTAAAATCAAAATTAAATAAAGTTGTAAGTATATTATCCACTAGAAAGTCGTTCAATCTAGGTAAGTCAACGTAGATGTTGAGAAACTGCTTGTAGGTGTAGCCACGACATCTGAACATGAAAAAGAGTAGTGCATGAAAGCCACATGTCTTAGTTGCTAAATCCTGTACTCTTCTTTGATTTTGAATAATGGTTTTCCCCCTGCTTTCAATAAAGCTGCTGATGTATGGAGCGTATAATTTATAAGATAAGCCAACAGGATCAAAAAAATCAATATTCTTTGCTGTTTGAAAGATGCATAGCCAATGACCGGTCTTCAAAGTAGATGGACTGCTATTAACAATGATTAGGGTGTTGTTAACACTTAGAATTTTTTCAATGAAGTCCGAGGGTATGCAATAGGATTTGTACTGGGACATGTATGGATCCATACTAAATACGTTGATGCTTTGGTTTGTGTTCATGGTGCAAGGTCTAGTAAAACACTGCCGTCAGGGGTGATGTCCCAAGAGGTTTCAAACTGACTCAATGATACTAGTGTGATACTCTCAGTCAGAGTATTGGCACAGATATACTCTAAACGTACATTCCCAGTTCGTACTATCGTCATATCCTGTGTGCCTGACAAATCCAAAACAATAACCCCATGATTTTTTGAAAACATTGAATCGGTTATTCCATTTTCAAATAGTTGAGAGTCATGATCTAGGGATTGCCTGGTCAACTCGTACAGAGTTCTATAGGATTTTTTGTCAAATGATAGAGTGTACAGTGGAATACCATTCACTTTACACACGAGGCTAGATAGACCGAAAAAATTAAAATCGTGGGGGGATTCAGTCCAGGATCCAACGGCACTGCCACTCTTCACAAACGCCAATGCCAATTTTGATGGGATTTCTCCATAGATAAATGATGAATCGCTATAGCTACGAGAGCCGGTGGCAATGTGACGTTGATTGGTGATGGTATGGGGGACAAGAAGTTTAATGTTGTTACCATTGGCTCTTAGCTTTTCCACTGCCAATGCAACAGAGCTCATAACCTGTTGTTTTTTGACGTGGAGAATTGCCGATGTGATAATAACATTTTCATCGGGTGCTGCAGGAAGTGTTTTTCTAATAATGAAATTCGATGGGGCCATATGTAACTTTATGTCAATCTTGACATTGGGGGGTAGCCATTGGGATATATTGAATATCTCATGATTTAATTTTCCAACTAGATGATACTCCTGGGTCACTGCAGTAGTCAACTCACCGTCAGTATCAACACCAGTTCGAAATTCATAGCCTAATGATTGTCCTCTCAACTCCTTGTAAGCCTTTGGTGTCATCATCATAAATTGTATGTAGCATGCATAGTTGGATAAATTATTGCTAGTGCTCACCAATGTTCCATTAATAAACACATTAATTTGTTTGAATAGGTTGTGTAGAATACAGTTTTCATAGGAGAGACCATCGCCGGCATTTGGAGTTGTATTATCTGACTTTTTCTTCACCACAACATTTAAATCAATAAATGTTGATGATAAATCAATGAAATAGTCTTCATTGGAAAATATCTGAAAGTGTATATTTTCCGAAAGTGGTTGTTGAGGATCAATTTGTTCATAGTAGCCATATTTGACACTGACATCAATATTTTCAGCATTGAATAGATTCAATGAGGAATTGATTGATGGATATCATTTCTTGTAAGGGAGAAAAGTCATCTTAAGAACAGAAATCCTTCTTTAATCTAACAATCTTTTTCTTTTTCTTCTTCTGCTGTTTATTGCCCCTCGTTGTTTTATTTCTCAAAGTCCTTGTTTCTGTCCTTTGCTTCCTGCCTGGGTGGAGACTGATGAGTGAATGAAGCGAACGCATCCTTTTCAATCCCTCCCCATTTTGTCGAGATTTTAATTGTTCACCAACGGCTCTCTCTGAAGATCTAATATTTTCCTTAACACTCTCCTTGAAATTCTTGCCCGACCCCAAGTCCTGTAGTGTGGAGGCAGCAAAATTTGATGCAGCAGGTACAAGATATTTTCTGGCAAGGGGTAGTGCAGAACGAAATAGCCTAGCAAACCAGCTACCAAGACCATAGCCAGACATTTTAGTACGCCCTTTGTAGTAGTCCAATCCATAGACTATTTGACGTGGACTCAAAGCACCGAGATAACAGTCAATATTAGGACAGAAAAATGGAATTCTTCTATTGTTCATTTTAGGTTATTGTATCCGTCATCGTTGACAATAGGTCGAAAATGACATGTAATCACTGCTAAGCCTTTGTTTATTACTAGAGGATCACCCAATTCACTTCTTAGTGTTAACTTACAGAGTTCCAAATATGAAGTGTTTACAGGAACATACTGACGATGCTATATATTATAGTGATGAACACAGAGTTTTCTGAGCTAAGGTTTCTTAGTATTTCGTAGGTGAAGCTTCCACGTCAGTTTTAAGTTCACCAAGACATAAAAAATTTAAAGCTCAGTTCTAATTTTTCCATAGAAGATAGGGAAAGTTATACTATTATTGTGATTATTTTCTATGAAGATAGAAAGTTTCATTTTAATTCTAAATTTTCTTAAATTCAGTTCCGACTTTTCTCAAAGAGATGAGAAAATTTAAAGTTCAATTCAAAATTTTCTCAACGAAGTCAAGGAAAGTTCAAGTTCCCTACTGAATTTTACCAAAGAACAAAATTCAATTCTAATTTATCCAGAGAAAATAAAAATCTTCCACTTAAGTTCTTTATTTCACAAAGACATAAAGAAATTAAAAGTTCAATTCTAAATTTTTCAGTGGAAGATAGAAAAAGTAATACCATACTTGTGAATATTTTCCCGGAAGATAAAAAGTTCTAGTTCAATTTAAAGTTTTCTCAATGAAGTGAAGAAAAATTCAAGTTCTCTTCAGAATTTTACAAAAGAACAAAATTCAATTCTAATTTCACCAGAGAAAATAAAAATCTTCCACTTAAGTTCTTTATTTCACAAAGACATAAAGAAATTTAGAGTTCAATTCTAAATTTTTCGATGGAAGATAGAAAAAGTAATAACATACTTGTGAATATTTTCACGGAAGATAAAAAAGTTCTAGTTCAATTTTAAATTTTCTCAACGAAGTCAAGGAAAGTTCAAGTTCCCTACTGAATTTTACCAAAGAACACAATTCAATTCTAATTTATCCAGAGAAAACAAAAATCTTCCACTTAAGTTCTTTATTTTACAAAGACATAAAGAAATTTAGAGTTCAATTCTAAATTTTTTGATGGAAGATAGAAAAAGTAATACCATACTTGTGAATATTTTCCCGGAAGATAAAAAGTTCTAGTTCAATTCAAAATTTTCTCAACGAAGTGAAGAAGAATTCAAGTTCTCTTCTGAATTTTACCAAAGAACACATTTCAATTCTAATTTCACCAGAGAAAATAAAAATCTTCCACTTAAGTTCTTTATTTCACAAAGACATAAAGAAATTTAAAGTTCAATTCTAAATTTTTAGGTGGAAGACAGAAAAAGTAATACCATACTTGTGAATATTTTCTCGAAGAGAGGAAAAATTTAAAATAATGCCCAAAATTTTTAACAGAAGATAAAAAGTTCAAGTTCTCTTTGGAATTCTACCAAAGAATAAAATTCAATTATAATTTTTTCAGTGAAAACACAAATCTTACGCTTCAGTTCTTTATTTCACAAAGACATAAAGAAATTTAGAGTTCAATTCTAAATTTTTCGGTGGAAGATATAAAAAGTAATACCGAAGAATTCAAGTTCTCTTCTGAATTTTACCAAAGAACACAATTCAATTCTAATTTCACCAGAGAAAATAAAAATCTTCCACTTCAGTTCATTATTTCACAAGGACATAAAGAAATTTCAAGTTCAATTCTAAATTTTTCGGTGGAAGATAGAAAAAGTAATACCATACTTGTGAATATTTTCATGGAAGATAAAAAGTTCTAGTTCAATTTAAAATTTTCTCAACGAAGTGAAGAAAAGTTCAAGTTCTCTCCTGAACTTTACCAAAGAACACACTTAAATTCTAATTTCTTCAGAGAAAACAAAAATCTTCCACTTCAGTTTTAAGTTCCACAATGAAATAAAGAAATTTAAAGTTCTATTCTAAATTTTTAGATGAAAGATTGAAAAAATAATACTATTAGCTCCTTTGTCTTATGGATTTACCCATCAAATTTTTAAATTAGAAAATGAGTGACTCGTTATATTATTAAAGACAATCGTTCAAACTCGTTCATCTAACCTCCAAAACAATAGGTTAGGTTAGGTATAAATAAATATTAATAAATAAATAGAAACATTTCTAAATTTTTAATTTTGGTTAGGTTAACTTTTCATGAGCGCTCATGATAGGTTAACCTAACCTTTTCTGGAGAGTATGGTTAGGTTAGGTTAGGCCAGATTAAGTTAGGTTAGATTAGGTTAGGTTAAGTTAGGTTTCCCTACGTACGCTTCACTTAGGTTAGCTTAGGTTAGGTGAGAGACAGGCAAAAAGTTAGGTGTATGATTAGGTTAGGTTAGATTAAGTTAGGTTTGGTTTAGTTAGGTTTGGCTAGGTCAGCCTACGTACGCGCGCGTACGTAGCGTTACGTAGCCTACGTACGCTAACTTAATCTAACCTAACCTAACCTAATCATACACCTAACTTTTTGCCTGTCTCTCACCTAACCTAAGCTAACCTAAGTGAAGCGTACGTAGGAAAACCTAACATAACTTAACCTAACCTAATCTAACCTAACTTAATCTATCCTAAACTAACCTAACCATACTCGCCAGAAAAGGTTAGGTTAACGTATCATGAGCGCTCATGATAAGTTAACCTAACCTAACTTAAACATGTAGAAATGTTTCTATTTATTTATTAATATTTATTTATATATAACCTAACCTCTTATTTTGGAGGTTAGATGAACGAGTTTGAACGATTGTCTTCAATAATAGAACGAGTCACTCATTTTCTAATTTAAAAATTTGAGGGGTAAATCTATCAGACAAAGGAGCTAATAGTATTACTTTTTATATCTTTCATCTAAAAATTTAGAATAGAACTTTAAATTTCTTTATTTCATTGTGGAACTTAAAACCGAAGTGGAAAATTTTTATTTTCTCTGGAGAAATTAGAATTGAAGTGTGTTCTTGGGTAAAGTTCAGAAGAGAACTTGAACTTTTCTTCACTTCGTTGAGAAAATTTTAAATTGAACTAGAACTTTTTATCTTCCATGAAAATATTCATAAGTATGGTATTACTTTTTCTATCTTCCACCGAAAAATTTAGAATTGAACTTGAAATTTCTTTATGTCCTTGTGAAATAATGAACTGAAGTGGAAGATTTTTATTTTCTCTGGTGAAATTAGAATTGAATTGTGTTCTTTAGTAAAATTCAGAAGAGAAATTGAACTTTTTTTTCACTTCGTTGAGAAAATTGTAAATTGAACTAGAACTTTTTATCTTCCAGGAAAATATTCACAAGTATGGTATTACTTTTTCTATCTTCCACCGAAAAATTTAGAATTGAACTTTAAATTTCTTCATGTCTTTGTAAAATAATGAAGTTAAGTGGAAGATTTTTGTTTTCTCTGGAGAAATTAGAATTGAATTCTGTTCTTTGGTAAAATTCCGAAGAGAACTTGAACTTTTTAATCTTCTGTGAAAAATTTGGAACAGTATTTTAAATTTTTCATCTCTTCGATAAAATATTCACAAGTATGGTATTACTTTTTCTATCTTCCACCGAAAAATTTAGAATTGTACTTTAAATTTCTTTATGTCCTTGTGAAATAAAAAACTTAAGTGGAAGATTTTTATTTTCTCTGGTGAAATTAGAATTGAATTGTGTTCTTTGGTAAAATTCAGAAGAGAACTTGAATTCTTCTTCACTTCGTTGAGCAAATTTTAAATTGAACTAGAACTTTTTTTCTTCCGGGAAAATATTCACAAGTATGGTATTACTTTTTCAATCTTCCACCGAAAAATTTAGAATTGAACTTTAAATTTCTTTATGTCTTTGTGAAATAAAGAACTGAAGTGGAAGATTTTTATTTTCTCTGGTGAAATTAGAATTGATTTGTGTTCTTTGGTAAAATTCAGAAGAGAACTTGAATTCTTCGGTATTACTTTTTCTATCTTCCACCGAAAAATTTAGAATTGAACTCTAAATTTCTTTATGTCTTTGTGAAATAAAGAACTGAAGTGTAAGATTTTTGTTTTCTCTGGAGAAATTAGAATTGAATTATGTTCTTTGGTAAAATTCCGAAGAGAACTTGAACTTTTTTATCTTCTGTGAAAAATTTGGAACAGTATTTTAAATTTTTCATCTCTTCGAGAAAATATTCACAAGTATGGTATTACTTTTTCTATCTTCCACCGAAAAATTTAGAATTGAACTTTAAATTTCTTTATGTCTTTGTAAAATAAAGAACTTAAGTGGAAGATTATTATTTTCTCTGGAGAAATTAGAATTGAACTGTGTTCTCTGGTAAAATTCAGAAGAGAACTTGAATTCTTCTTCACTTCGTTGAGAAAATTTTAAATTGAGCTAGAACTTTTTATCTTCCGGGAAATATTCACAAGTATGGTATTACTTTTTCTATCTTCAATCGAAAAATTTAAAATTGAACTCTAAATTTCTTTATGTCTTTGTAAAATAAAGAACTTAAGTTGAAGATTTTTGTTTTCTCTGGAGAAATTAGAATTGAATTGTGTTCTTTGGTAAAATTCAGTAGAGAACTTGAACTTTTCTTCACTTGGTTGAGAAAATTTTAAATTGAACTAGAACTTTTTTATCTTCCGTGAAAATATTCACAAGTATGGTATTACTTTTTCTATCTTCCACCGAAAAATTTAGAATTTAATTTTAAATTTCTTTATGTCTTTGTGAAATAAAGAACTGAAGTGGAAGATATTTATTTTCTCTGGTGAAATTAGAATTGAATTTTGTTCTTTGGTAAAATTCAGAAGAGAACTTGAATTCTTCTTCACTTCGTTGATAAAATTTTAAATTGAACTAGAACTTTTTATCTTCCGGGAAAATATTCACAAGTATGGTATTACTTTTTCTATCTTCCACTGAAAAATTTAGAATTGAACTTTAAATTGATTTATGTTTTTGTGAAATAAAGAACTTAAGTGGAAGATTTTTATTTTCTCTGGATAAATTAGAATTGAATTGTGTTTTTTGGTAAAATTCAGTAGGGAACTTGAACTTTCCTTGACTTCGTTGAGAAAATTTTGAATTGAACTTTAAATTTTCTCATCTCTTTGAGAAAAGTCGGAACTGAATTTAAGAAAATTTAGAATTAAAGTGAAACTTTCTATCTTCATAGAAAATAATCACAATAATAGTATAGCTTTTCCTATCTTCTATGGAAAAATTAGAACTGAACTTTAAATTTTTTATGTCTTGGTGAACTTAAAACTGACGTGGAAGCTTCACCTACGAAATACTAAGAAACCTTAGCTCAGAAAACTCTGTGTTCATTACTATACTAGATAGCATTGTCAGTATTTTTACGTAAACATTTCATATTTGAAGCACTGCAAGTTAACGCTAACAAGTGAATTGGTCAATTTTGCATCCATAACCTATGGTTTAGTTTCGATACCTATCTTTATTTAAAACAATGTGAGCGACGACGGTACAACCACCTAAAATGAACAATAGGAGAATTCCATTTGCCTGTCCTGATATCGATTGCTATCTCGGTGCATTGAGTCCACGTCAAATAGGCAATGGATTGGACTACTACAAGGGGCGCACTACAATGTCTGGCTATGGTCTTGGTAGCTGGTTTGCTAGGCTATTTCGTTCTGCACTACCCCTTACCAGAAAATATCTTGTACCTGCTGCATCAAATTTTGCTGCCTCCACACTACAGGATTGGGGGTCGGGCAAGAATTTCGAGGAGAGTGTTAAGGAAAATATTACATCTTCAGCAAGAGCCGTTGGTGAACAATTAAAATCTCGAAAAAATGGGGAGGGATTGAAAAGGATGCGCTCGAATCATTCACTCATCAGTCTCTAGCCAGGCAGAAAGCAAAGGACATCAACAAGGACTTTGAGGAATAAAATAACGAAGGCCAATAAGCAGAAGAAGAAGAAAAAGATTGTTAGATTAAAGAAGGATTTCTTTTCTTAAGATGGCCTATCTCCCCTAAAAAAAATCATATCCATTAATCAGTTCCTCATTGAATCCATTCAATGCTAACAAAGTTGATGTCAGTGTCAGGTATGGCTACTATGAACAATTTCACCCTCAACACCCCCTCTCAGAAAAAATACACTGTCAAATATTTTCCAATGAAGACTATTTCATTGATTTGTAGTCAACATTTATTGATTTAAATGTTGTGGTTAAGAAAAAGTCAGATAATACAACTCCAAATGCCGGCGATGGTCTCTCCTATGAAAACTGTCTTCTACAAAACCTATTCAAACAAATTAATGTATTTATTAATGGAGCATTGGTGAGCACTAGCAATAATTTATCAAACTATGCAAGCTACATACAATTTATGATGATGACGCCAAAAGCGTACAAGTAGTTGAGAGGACAATCATTTGGCTATGAATATAGAACAGGTGTTGATACTAACGGTGAGTTGACTACTGCAGTGACCCAGGAGAATTATCTAGTTTGAAAATTTAATCAAGAGATATTCAATATATCCCAATGTCTACCCCCCAATGTCAAGATTGACATAAAGTTACATATGTCCCCATCACATTTCATTTTCAGAAAAACACTTCCTGCACCACCCGATGCAAATGTTATTATCACATCGGCAATTCTCCACGTCCGAAAACAACAGGTTATGAGCTCTGTTGCATTGGCAGTGGAAAAGCTAAGAGCCAATGGTAACAACGTTAAACTTCTTGTTCCTCATACGATCACCAATCAACGTCACATTGCCACCGGCTCTCGTAATTATAGCGATTCATCATTTATCAATGGAGAAATCCCATCAAAATTGGCATTGGCCTTTGTGAAGAGTGGCAGTGCCGTTGGATCCTGGACTGAATCCCCCCACGATTTTAATTTTTTCGGTCTATTTAGCCTCGTGTGTAAAGTGAATGGTATTCCACTGTACACTCTATCATTTGACAAAAAATCCTATAGAACTCTGTACGAGTTGACCATGCGATCCCTAGATCATGACTCTCAACTATTTGAAAATGGAATAACCGATTCAATGTTTCAAAAAATCATGGGGTTATTGTTTTGGATTTGTCAGGCACGCAAGATATGACCATAGTACGAACAGGGAATGTACGTTTAGAGTGTACATTTGCCAATGCTCTGACTGAGAGTATCACGCTAATATCACTGAGTCAATTTGAAACCTATTGGGAAATCACGCCCAACGGCAGTGTTCTACTAGACCTAGCACCATGAACACAAACCAAATAATCAACGTATTTAGTATGGATCCATACATGTCCCAGTACAAGTCCTATTGCATACCCTCGGACTTTATTGAAAAAATTCCAAGTGTTAACAACACCCTAATCATGGTTAATAGCAGTCCATCGACTTTGAAGACCGGTCATTGGCTATGCATCTTTCAAACAGCAAAGAATATTGAATTTTTTGATCTTCCTGGCCTATTTTATAAATTATACGCTCCATACATCAGTAAATTTATTGAAAGCAGGGGGGAAACCATTATTCAAAATCAAAGAAGAGACAGGATTTAGCAACTAAGACACGTGGCTTTCATGCACTACTCTTTTTCATGTTCAGATGTTGTGGCTACACCTACAAGCAGTTTCTCAACATCTACGTTGACGTACCTCGATTGAACGACTTTCTAGTGGAGAATATACTTACAAGTGTATTTAATATTGATTTTAGTGCCCTGAGAATAAAATGTTCTAAAGATGTATGTGAAATTGTTTATTAATAAAAAAAATTATATACATGATAAAACGACTTTTCTACTCTTTAGATTTCATCCACTACTAGGTATTTGTCGACAACAACTAGTGCAGCTAGATCATCTGAATTCACAGTGTACTGATCCTGATGTACTGCAATTTCAGGGTCACATTTTCTACAGTAGAGTGTGACTTCACTATTGTAATATATCTTTGTAGAGTCAATGATACTATTCTCATTCATTCTATAGAATTCACATGTTTCAATTTGCCTATTTGAAGCAATTTCATAAACAGTGTCCTCAAGTGTCGAATCACATTCCGTCACAGCCAAATAAAAATCAGTGGATTTATAATCATAACACCCAGTGTCTTCACAACAATGACGTAGAAACCATATTCTCTTGTTGTTCCAACAGTTGAATCGTTGACCCGGGTCCTCCTCCCAGAACAATCTAAAACCACGACGATACCAATCTCGTAGCAGTAAACTAAAATCGCGGTTAGGATTTTTTCTAATCATACCGGGATATGTATTCTCCCACTGATTACATTTATCATAATGACAATTGGAGCATAGGTGACCTCTAGGATGAGAGTCACACACCATTTCAAGACAGGAATTACAACCTTTAATTTGCACAGCATATCCTCTATGCAATTTACACGGGTTGCATAATCTACACTTTTCATCATACTCCTCAATCATTGTGCAATTCTCACATGATGACCAGCTGCCCAGTGTGTATTTACATACCGGACACGTATTGAACATTTTGTCATGTGTTGAAGCTCTCACAGAAGCAATGAAACTGAGATAGCAACAAAAAAAATGGTCTGAGAGAGAGAGAGAGGAGTATATCATCCTTGAGCACCATCTTTATGATGAAAAAAAGTCCACAATTTCTAAAAACTAATGTTTAAAAGCATATCCACAATATCATTTTGTCGTGTCGTGATCAATATATCAATAAATTGTGTAAATGCATTTGGACCACAATGTAGAAGCTTCATGCGATATTCTAATGATGGAGATTCAGTTTTCATTATATCAACAAGCATTCTTCGAGAAAATATCTTCCTTTGAATAGACAACTCTAGAAAATCATCGTCCATAATCAAAAATTTTTCAATAAGAACTAGATTCCTCATGATTCGATCTTTCTCGAATCCATCCATTTTTTTTAGTCCTAACTCTCTCACAACCAGCTTCAGACTAACCGGAATTTCTTTTTTCTACTATAGAAAATATACGCTAGTCTACTATAGAAAGAAAAAATACCATTGATTTAGAAACAATTTTATTGATCATAATTACAATAATAATATTCACTGATGCATTTTGTTCTCATCAATATATTTCGATAGGACATCTAATGCTGACCAAAGTTCATTTATATGGAGAATATTTACTTTTTCAGCGAAACATAGCTGCTGCTCCTGCTTAAATTTGCTTAATGATATCACGTGTCTAACATACATAATGTCCCATTCAAGACATAGTCTACAACCAGCAGTTATTTCCACAGCTACATTGGGTACTCGTATATCTTTGCTGCTGGTGCTGTCAGTTCCATCATTAATCTCCAATAATGTAAATGCATTACTCATTTTTTTCTCCATGAATATCCTCTCAAATAAACTATTCTCTTTGAATTCAATTCTTTTACTAATATTAATTGTAAAGAACACTATTCCTTTTATTAAAATCCCTATCACCAATAAATCTATATTCGTTCCTCTTTGAAAGAGTGTAATGCCCTGTAGAATTGTTTACCCATAGGACCGGTATTGCGTAAATCTCTTTGAAAGGTGTAATGCCCTGTAGAAATGTTTACCTACCAGAAAAACCTGTTTGATACGGAGGGGCCATAGAAGTATAAGGCTATGTGAGAGGATACTCACTCTCTTTGAAAGGGTGTAATGCCCCTGTAGAATTGCTATAGCTTCAAGCAAATTCCATATGATATTTCAAATTGCTATAGCTTCACGCAAATTCCATATGATATTTCAAATTGCTATAGCTTCACGCAAATTCCATATGATATTTCAAATTGATATAGCTTCACGCAAATTCCATATGATATTTCAAATTGCTATAGCTTCACGCAAATCCAGACGAGAGATACTACTGAGAACCCCCTCATATACGTAATAACATATACGTAATAAAAAAAAACAATAAAAAAACAAGCGATACGGCTCAATAGTGATCGAAACTTTTAAAAACGGAATTTTGATGTCAATAAATGTATCAAAAGAATAGGTTTATAATGCTGATTCTAGATATGTAAATTTTATTAAGTTTAGTATTAGTCATCAAAGGCTACGAGCCAGAGAAAATTTATCTGATTTTTTTAAAGAGGGGTAAAACATCCCCTGCAAGTGAAGAAACTTTAATGAAAATAAAACCATCATATTAATTGTATTAGAAAACTCTCATTCACTGGTTACTAGCCAATCTCTGAAAACGTCTTCAATTTTTTAGTTTTTGTTTGAAGAAAAATTTACGAATATATACGTTAATTACATCAGTTAACGTTCTAATTAAGGCATGCAAAGATCTGGAAGCATCCGTTGAGAATTAGCAAATTACCATTGTTATGCAAATTTTGTTTACTTATTCAATGACGGTGAGCCAAAATAAAAGTTGCATTAACTAAAAAACGATCAGAAATTAAATAAAAAAACAAGTTTTTTAAACTGAAAGTAAGGAGTGACATTAAAACTTAAAACGAACATAAATTGTTCCGTATATGAAAGGGGCTGTCCCCTCCTCAACGCCTCGCTCTTTACGCTAAAGTTTGACCTTGTCTCATAACTTTATTTTTTAAAACAATAAAAAACTTTAGCGTAAAGAGCGAAGCGTTGAGGAGGGGACAGCCCCTTTCAAATACGGAATAATTTCTGTTCGTTTTAAGTTTTAATGTCGCTCCTTACTTTCAGTTTAAAAAACTTGTTTTTTTTATTTAATTTGGAAGAAAGTGAATTTTGATGAAACTGTATAAGGAATTCAAGACCACAAACACAAATATATACCTGCTTTATGCGCAGGTTTTCCGGATACTGTACAGCAAGTGAGCAAACCTTAGATGTTGTATAAGAAATATAACGGTAGTCAAGGACCGATTTTTGCAATTAATTGAATATTTTAGCTGCAACTGCTATAAGATACCAATGATAATAGATACCTGAGTTTTCTTGTCTATGTGACAAAGTCGTATTTTTATGTATTTCGCAAGAATGTTAAAGGGAGTTAGGAAAGTAAAATCTATATTTAATATCCTATTTTAACAAAGAATCATTTTGGCTATTTAGTTTCATCCCTCAAGTTAGACAAAAATCTTTTTTGCAATGTTTGCTGTGCATGCGAAAAAAGAGCGAACAAACTATAAAAAAGGGCTTTTTTGAATGGAAGCAAACAGTGAAGTAGATGCTTAAAAGGAACAAATATTACAGGTTTGTACTTCCGTCACAAAACTTTATTTCTTTTAATTAATATAATAAGAAATGGTTCTGGGATTAAATCATGAAATAATTTTTAAGGTTTTAGTCTTTTAAGTGTAATTTTAAATCTTAGGTCTTAATATGGCAACTTCTGGAAAAAATAAATTAAGATTTACTTTAAGGAAAATATTTACCTGTGGTTTAAATAACGTTAAAAAGAAAATCAGATCTGTTGAAAGCTATAATAATAAATTTTTAAAGTTGAGTTTGTGAACTTGAAGCAAGTTAATCTTGAGGTTAATGGGAATTCATTTTCTAATAAAAGTAGCTCATTGAGACAAACTAGGACTAACAAGGATATATATAAAAAAAAATGCTTAGATGATCATCGGATAAGAATACAATAAACCTTGTTGGTAATTTCTTTTGAAGATGATTATACAAAATTAATCACGCCGACTTTTGTTCAAATTTTTTATTAATCCCAAAAAGTTGTTTTTAGTTTATTGGTGAAGTGGCTAAAATTGAAGCCTATGATGGAGATGGTACTCAAGCAATAAATTATGAGATTCGAGATAATCAAGGTAAGAAAAATTTTCATGTAATAACTTGCAACAAGTCGTTAAGTTTTCAGCCGTTTAGCGTTTGAGACTGATCCTCTATTTCACCTTCATATTCTTTTGTCAAAGCAGCAAAAAGTGCAACAGAAAACAAATCAACTCTTATATTAAACAATCTAAGGAATAAAGTATGGTAATTTCATAAGCTTAGAAAAGCTGAACATCCCATAAAAAGAAAAAGCTTCCGGGGATGAAGTGATAGTAAGAAAGAGAGAATTTAAATAGAGTATGCTTAGTTTGCTATGGGTTATGCTTAATTTTTTCTTACGTTTGATGGTAGAGAAATAAAAGACAATATAGACAACAGAAATCACTCGATAGATGGTTGACTTGTATAAGGCGGTTGACTTCGGGTGTAAATTTTATGGATTAGATAATTGAAGTTCATTTCTTGCAAAACACTGGGATATTACAAAATTGCAAAAATTTGGTCTGCTCACTTAAGGACAACTCAAAAGCATACTGAGTCTTGATTTGCTGTTACTCTTGCTATTGTTGTTACTTAGATTTAATTCCAAGAATCAGTTGAAAATAAACCCGCTCACAGCAGAGATTTAGATAGCTTCCACAACTGGATCGAACCAGAACTGAGGAGCAGGGTTTCCACCGGTGACACTTTAGTGTCACTTTTGACACTTTTTTTTTTAAATGGCACTTTTTGGGACACCTGACATTATTAGGACACTTTTTAGCAAAAGTGGCACTTTTTCGCTAAGTAGCACTATTTTACAAAAAAAGAATTTTTTCAGAAAAATAACCAGATGGAAAACTGTCAATGTAGATATGCATCGATATCCTTTTTCTGTCATTTAAGATTCTCATCTTAACTCCGCGAGCGGCAATTATTCGATGCAAGAATCTTTCTGTGCGGTGAAAAACGTAAACGTGTTTGTCTCTATCTGTGTGTGAGAAATTTTTATATTCTTATTCTTATCACTGATAAGCGAAGATCGCCCAGTGATCTTCGGTACGAAATACTTGGCAATAAAGAGGACAGAAACAGACATTTAACCACAATTTGTTGGAGAAGCCTTCAGTTGTTTAGTTCAACTATTTTATGTTGTTGAAACAATTTGTAGGCTCACAGACGATAAGCCAGTCAAGCGGTTTGCAATTCTTGAGTGGGTCCGAATTCAATTTTTATGTTTTATTAGTTGAGTGTTGACGACAACTCAAAGAAGAAAAGAGCAAGAAAAGCTAAGAGTGCATTTTTGCACCAATATTTTAGTAGCTTTTACTATGTTAACCAGTCACTGGGCAATTGACTGCTTAAATTTACGCTAGTTTTCATCGATTTCGGTTACTATAGCTATTGAAGCACTGTGACTTAAAAGATCACTGGTTACATCAAACCACGACTTAGCAACGCAAAAACATCCACTGAGCTCACTGGTGTCCCGCAAGAATATCTAGTGACCTCTTCAGTGACTGGGCCAGTGACGCAAAAATGCGCTCTAACATTTCCGTTCATATTTTTCATATTTTTCTTTGAATTCTTGGCAATGGACAAATGAATTTTCATACATAACCATCATGCTAAAAAAAAAATTGATACCAAAACTTCCATTATCTTAAATCCTATGCAATTATTAGCAAAATCACAAACTAATTTCACTTTTTTTCTTACTTAAATTTACATCATTACATAAATTGAATTTGGACGCACTTCCTCATTTTAGTTATTTCATTCCCACTAATTTTTTATTACAAATGTGCTTTCACGCTGATACTCTAAATGCTCGTTTTTTATTATAAAGGTGTTTTCATATTGATACTTAAAATGCTAGTTGACTGTTCCTATGCCCTAGTCCCTGAAGACATCGTAAAGAAAAATTTACCGGGAGTAGCAAGAGTTCTCGTGAAACTTATTCTATTCAGGTTGTGATAAACAGATTAGATGATATAGCTGTCTTATTGTTTTTTGACTAGTTTTGCCGAATGAATTATTTGAAACAGTTAGTGTCTGAACCACTATTAGTTGCGTTCATCATAGGGTCATCAATAGCTACGATCTATGTTTGTGGCATTCTCTTCAGCATTTTCGGAGAAAAGAAAAGTTTCAAGCACCTGAACGCACTATAATAATCCAGATAGTCCATTTTATGGAGAAACTGGATGAAAAACTCTCAATTTAGACGAGTATTGCTGTCCCTTTTTGTTCTGTTTTCTCCAAAAAAAACTGAGGGTTTTTCCTCTTTTCTTTTTCCGTTCCTTTCTCACGGTATGAACAAAGACTGCTCAGAAAAAAAACAGAAGAAAGTACTCTGTCGGACGAGTTCCCATTTTATACAGTAAGCACCATTTGTGTTTTAGCGGGTTTTTAGGAGGGGGGCTGAAAAGTTGACTAGAGTGGAAGTGCTGCGCAAAGCCGGAAATCAGCACTGACTAAGTAAAATCAAAATTTATTTTTATAGTTGATAGATGGCATTGGATCTGACAATGTTGGAGAATTTAAAGATGCGGGAAACCACGAGGGGGGGGTGATGCCAAGCGGGATAGGCAATATTTTTAATTAAAAAAGGTTGTTGATATGAGCGCGAGCGACGCGAAGCGTCGCGAGCGGCAAATTTTTGGAAAATGACACTTTTTATACAAAATTGACACTATTTTGCCACCCAAAGTGGTACCAAAAGAACCAGCTGAGTGGCAACCCTGCTGAGGAGTTGAAATGAACTTAGTTAAGGTCTAACTAAACAGAATTTTATTTTATTTTAATGATTCATTATGATTATTCCATATTATTTAACGATTGACCAATTTCTTATTCAGGTAAAGAACAAAAGGCAAAAAAGAGAAAAAAAATTAAAACTTTGGTAGGAACTGCTGGAGTTTTTGTTAGCAACACTTAATTTAGGGTTTGAGAACGGGATGAATTTTAGTATTAATGAATACTTATTGTAAATGGGCCTTTAAGGCTCATCCACAATAAAAAGGGCTAAACATGCGCTATTCCTGCTTAAAACTGACCCAATTCTCTACTTCATGAACCAATATAAACTAACGCGTTTCTTCGTTCCATTGAAATTCTACTTTCTCTTCTAACTGCAGGTTTCGTTGTTTGATTTTATAAGGTAGAAGAATATGTTTTCGAACTTTATGTATGATTAAATAAAAAAAAAATTTTTTTAACTGAAAGTAAGGAGCGACATTGAAACTTAAGACGAACAGAAATTATTCCGTATACTAACTGCAATAGTCTGAATGATCTTCGAGCACTTTTGTACTCAAGATTGGAGGATTTGTGGCGTTTACCACAAACTGATATCTCGTTTCTGCTTCTTTTGAAAAGGTGCACTTTCCAGTCACTGATTTGGATCCAAAGCCACAAGCCCTGTATTGATCTCCCTCAGGCTACTGATGTGGGCTGGAGAATTGAAGATCATGAACTAAAGCCAGACCTAGATTCTGCGATGCCGCATGGGCTAGCATCGCTTACTTTTTGCAACTGTGACAAGACGAAATGCAAATGCTCCGAAAAAGGTTTTTGTGACAGCACATGCAAGTGTGGAGCTGACCCCCGAAAATACCTACTTTCCGATGTGAATCAGAACGAGTCCCAACACAAAGATGAAGAAGAAAAAGAGATTTGAGCCACCGTTTCATGTTCAGTTTTAAATATTTGATGTTTTATTTGTTATGATATAAAAGTGCTAATGCAGTCGTCTAAATCTTACTTTCAGCTGATCATGACATTTACCGTCTACTACATCAGTGGCCGTTGACCCAATCTAACGGATTGGATCATTGGCCTCTGCTATGCTGGGATTTAAAGAAAATAATATCTTAAAGCAGCCTTAGTCACCTCTGCACCACACGTCCACACGGCTTCGCCACCTTGAGGCTCGTATGTGAGCCTTCTTAAGCCAGATGGTATCCAATACTACAGAAAAAATAAATAGTTGCTCAAGAATTAAGATTGTTTGGAAAAGAGGCACATGGTTTGAAGTAGAAATGCATATATTGATACGAGATACACAGGAACATGGCCAATCAGAGACCTACAATCCCGAGATATACAAGATCACATCCTCTTTCTAGGCCAATCATGGACTTTGAAAAAAAGATGGGAGTGTAGAAATAGGTTCACTGAATACGAGCATGACAATGTTATTGATCTACTAACGGCACAAGATCACGTGTCTCTTTCTAGACCAATCAGAGGTGTTTCTAAGTGTAATGAATGCAAACGGGAATCAATGTTTCTAGAAAATTCCAGTATAGATTTGCGTAATAGTCTATGATGGAAATCATGTTATATAGTACTATTTCTAAACATGGTTTCTCTGGAAACATTAGTATAAGTGCATTGTACATCTCGCTTAATGTAACAGTTCAATTTAAGCTATTGAACAATAAGCACTATGGAAAATCTTGACAATATTGTTAACCAATTATATGCCGTAAGTTTGTTTTATAAATAATCAATTGAGAGGTTTCGGTACTGGTGCATTATACGGAGACTTCTTAAAAAGTCAAGTCTGGTTAATAAAATGAAAAAGGATGAATAAAAGCTTAGAAACAAATTCGGGGTATATATATTGGCACAATGGAGGTGTGGGGTAAAGCAGAGCATATATTAAATGTAAATTGGCTAGCTTTTTTACCTCTGATCGCAAATTTTAGGCCTACATGATGTGTGTACGTTAACAATCTTTTTTTTTCATCTAATTTAAAGCATATATGCTGTAACTGTGTTAACAAGTCTATATCTAAATACCCCTCCCCATGTTTCTTGAGCTTATAACATTTTGAAGGCTATATGATGGGTTTGTAGCCTACATAACTATCTAAATTTGACAATTTACCCCCTCCCCCCACCCCATAATTCCATTTTTTTTCACTGGCCCTGGTTCTTAGAAACATAATTTCTATAATATCTGCAAGATTTTTCAAACATTAAAGAAGCTACAAGGCTTCTTTTTTTGTATTATTCTGTTCTAAAGGCTTTTCTGAAGGAAAACACGATACATATGTATTATATCCGACACACGAAAAAATTCAAGGTTGGTTATTGCTAATTAAATAAAATAGGATGAATATATAGTAGTTTAGAAACAAATTTGGGCTGTATATTTGCAAATTGGGAGTGGTAGGTAAAGCATAGCATATATTAAAAACCTAATCTAGGTACCTTTTTTCATTAAACCACCATCCCCCGAAAACCAAAATATTTCCACTAAGAGTTGTTGAAAGTCGTTGGAGAACACAAATATATTCTTTTTACTATGGTAAAAAAACCCAACAGTTTACGATTAATTCTGCTTGTATTTAAATTCTCATTATTTCTAGAGATTATAACATTTCGAAGGTTATATGATGGGTCTATACCCTACCTAGCTATCTAAATTTGACAATTTATCCCCCTTAATTGGGGGTTTTAGCCTTTTTTTTATTGGCCCTGTTTTTTTAGAAACATGATTGTTTGGTTTTTCACTACACTTTTTACTCTACATGAGAAACTATAATTTAATATCTTTTAAGGAAAATTTTGAGCAATATACCCCTCCATCAAAGAGGGTGAGAACCACTGATAAAACCCCTGTGAGGGCATCAGTTGTCCAGTATGGCCAAGACCTTCAGCTCCTTCCAGACCATCTTTGCCTGCACAAGCCGCCGCCCAATCCGTGCAAGGTAATGACATCACTGCTCAGTGTACCCCGCCTATACATGGCTGTGACGTTGCTGATCCGGCCACCCTCTATCAAACGTAGCCGGGGGCTTCAAGACCAGCGCCCTCCATACAAGGCGAGAATGAGCCCCCTTCAGTCCTTCGCATGCAAGGAACACATAATGTGAGTTTTTAAATTTATTGTTATTTCCGCTAGTGATTTTTCTCCCAATCCCTTTTGACGCTAATACTTCAGAGCTATTTAATCTATCCATTAAACAGGTTGTAATTATCGAATCCTGACAAGTATACGCATTCAGCCTGCTAAATTCTCGTGAATTAGATTACCGATTAGATTGCCAAAAAAGGCAATATATTCCGGTCATAATTTCCAATAGTAAGTACCAAAATCTATTGCGAGATGCGAAATTGGGGAAGGTTTTGCAAAAAAGAAAAAAAAATACATAATGCACACGCATTGAATTTAAGGACCATGATATAATTCTGAAACAAAATGACAATTTCATATATTATCAAAACATACTGTTGTTTCTCAAGTAAAAACTGTTTTATTAACGAATGGTTCACCTTGCCTCTAAAGATATCATAAAAACAACTTTCTGTCAGAATGAATTGTGTCCCATGACAGGATATTGCCTGAAAGGCATAGGCTATCCGTTTAAGCATACAGAAAAAAAACTTTCACTTCTTCCCATTTTCTTGATTATTATTTTTTAGTTCTTTTTTCTTACATACAAAAAACTTTCGCTTCTCCCCGTTTTCTTGATTATTATTAAACAACAACTATGTTTGTGTGTGTGGAGATGATATAACATCTACACCCCATTTAACACAGCTCATAAGTTATGCAATTTGCATAGTTTTAAGAATATATTTTATTAGGGTGGGAAAGAGGGTGTGGTGGAGGGGGGGGGCAAGTAAATTCTGGGTTTTCCAAAACAGATAAAGTGTATTAAGATGAAACTTTCAGGGAATGTTGGACAAAATCAGAACTTGCTATGTTCATTTAGGTTGTAAATATGATATAACAGTATTACATAGGGGGTATTAAAGTGAAACTTTCAGGATATATATAGAGTTGTTAGGGGGACAGTGAACTAACCAAATGACACTATGTGCACACAGATACTGATATTGCTACTGCTTCTGCTACTACTACTACTACTACTACTACTACTACTACTACTACTACTACTACTACTAAGCATGTTTTTTTAAGCATACGTTTTAAACAATTAGAAAATATAGTTCGCTAATAATCCAATTTTCGACTTTAAAAAAAATAGGGTGTTTTATACACTTTGAAATTAAGTGGCTGTTCCTTTATAGGTGACATCAGATTCACACGCACTACCTTCTCCCCCATCTGAAGAAACAGGTCACGAACTATGTGTTTGCATTGAAGCGTCAATGGAGTTTCGTAATATTCAGGTACGGGAATGCTATGAAGGTAGTGAGAATTTAGATGATACATAAGCCAACACTTTTATCAATAACAAGGAATGGGCAGACAATTTATTGAATAATTATTTTAGTGTTGATAATAGTATAGTTGAACGTGGCAATGCAGATACTTGAGAGGGTGATTTACCGTGGTTAAGCCCGAATACAATGCAAATTTTAGATAAATTTTCCAGAGAGTTAAATGAGAACCCTCCCCCCACTGATTTAATGGACATCGTCCCAGTTCAACCAAATATAATTGAAGAACAAAAAAATTTTGCTTGGGCAGATTCTCACAGCCCAGATACACTCAAGGCTATGCTAAGTGAACCGGGAGATTTTAGTACACAGGCCAGCCCTATTGTTGAACAAAGCGGAAGAGGGGGCTTAGGTGGTGATGATGATATACAAGGGGAGGGAGGGTTTAGCTAATGATGATATACATGGGGAAGGGGGTAATGATATAAAATTCTCGTCGCTACAGGAATTTCAACAAACAAATTCGATATTGAACACAATAGACGTTTTTACTGCAAAATTTGGTGATCCATTTAATATACTTATGGGGGGGAATTTTATAACCGACCCCATTTATATTATTCATGAATATTTAGAAAAAATTCGTGCACTTTTAAAAAAACCGAATTCAAGTGTGTGTGTCGGGGGGGGGGAGGGGTCGCGACAGTATCAAAGCCTCAATTGTTTTAAAAATATTTTATCTAAATGAGAGTCATGGGGAGGTGTATGATCATTATGTAAACACCGAGATGTTGGTGGTCTATCTTCATTTGGAAAATTACGAGACTCCCTTTATGCAATGGATAGACAATATTATCACTCATCTCGAAAATTATAATGAGTATGGTAGTGGGTCCATAGTTTTATTTATGGAAAATTTAAGTGTAAATATATGTAAATTAAAAAAAGATTTTATTTTAAGAGGGGGACATGGGGAGAGGGCTATAGTTTTAAAATAAAATCCCGATTTAGAAGGTTGTCAGGGCGTTCAACGAATCTGTTTCGAAACAGGCCAAAAATATTTTGATGTACGCTTTCCTCATATTAGCTTTTGAATACCTACGAAATGATGCTACAATGAAAAATTTGGACTACTGGGCCCTGCATGGGAAGAAGGAGTCTGATTTTCCTCCAATAGATTTCTCTTGTTTAGCTGATAAATTTCCTGTAACACTCAGGGCAATAGATATTTCGAACGGGCCAACGCCCATTTAAATATCGGTGTTACAGTGCTACAATACGAAACGGAGTTTCAAGCTGGTATGTGTTCTAATAAAAAAGAGGTAATATTCCCAGTAAGGGCCCCGGCGATTGAATCGGTGAAACACTGGGTTTGATTGTTGTACACACCACCTAGTGAACCCAATTCAATTGGCCATCTCAATCCTATTACGGATATTAGTAGAGTTCAGGGGGAGGGTAAAAAACAGAATGTGCGTCACTATTGTCCAACATGCCAGTCTAGATTTCTTAGTGATTTTAAGTTACAAAATCACATGAAACGTTGTAAAAAACACGGCTATCAATCGATTGAAACATTTTCGGGTGACATTGCAATTTTACGTTTTAAAAATTTTCAGAATACGCTAATGCAAAGCAATAAAATAAGTTTGGATTGTGAGGCTAAGCTGGTGGATGTGAATGACCCACAGTCTACAAATCGTATCAAAGAACACAAAGCCATCGCAGTTTCATATGCTCATGCACAACGAGACAGCACTAACACTATGCAATTGCTAGAAATAATCGAAACGTTGGATGAGAATGATTGCATGATCAAAGCATTAACTAAATTAATTGTCACTGCAAATGGGGCTATTTCCCGTTTGAGAAATACTCACTATCCAATGATATTGTCAGCAGAGGATCGCCTGGCCATTAAAAATAAGAAAATATGTTGGGTTTGTAAGGGAGACTTTGAAGAGGCGGCTAAGGGGAAAGGGACTAGGATGAAAAAAACTGAGGGGGCTGGGAAGGAGACAGTCAGGGAACATGATCACTTGTGACAAGAAATATCGTCAGGGGGTAGTAATTTTCGTGGTGTGGCACACCAATCGTGCAATTTGAATGTAAGCCAACAGTTTTTTATACTGGTTTTCATTCACAGTTCAAATTATGATTTGAAATTTATTTTACCGGCTTTGGCACGTATGCAAAGAGAGGAAAGGGGAGTAGATATTCCATGGGTAAATAACGCGTTTACCTACACTATTATCCTAAAAGATGCTGAGAAGCTCTTGCTTTTAGAGTTGAAATGGCAGGTAGTGGATAATGAGCATACGTGCTGGAATAAAATCCGTTTTTTAGATTCTTATAGGTTTTCCCCAAGGCTCTCAGCCAACTAATTCAAGTGCAGAAAAGTGACAGTTTTGATAGTTTCCCTCTGCATAAACATCGCTTTCCTGACAGTAAATGTATGACTTACTGACTTGTAAATGCATATATGCATATGACTATTACTGCTCTGGCGCGCTGTTAAGTTAGGAGAAACTCCCTCCTGTCGATGCACTCTTTAATTTACTTATCAATAGTAACTGCACTGATAAAAATCGTCAATTTTCTAAGAAAAAATGGGCTGACATTGACTTTAAAAATGGTTTGTATTATTCTAGATTATACTAGGCCAGTGATTTGTTAACTCTATTAGACATTGTTTGCAAAAACACAGATCAAATTTATTCGGAATTCGGGCTAGACATTGGTTATTATTTTTCAACACCGGACCTCGTCATGGACTTAATTCTAAAAAATATTAGGGAGTAAATAGATTTGGTCACCGATGCGGATCAACACTTGTTTGTAGAAAGATAAATTAGGGGGGGTATGTTTTTCATGGGGATCGCATCCTAACAACGAATCCAACTGGCCAGAACTCTGCTGATGGTGTAAAGTCCAATGCCGTTTTCTTGACATGAACTCATTGTACCCCTCGGCGATTTCTCACTACAGTTTACCATGTGGCAATTACAAAAATGCTTGATAATCCTCGTGACATCCCTGACATTCACACTGTCGAGGAAAGTGGTCCACAAGGATGGTTCTTTGAAATTGATGGACACATACCATTGGAGTTTCACGACCCTGTAACAGATTTTGTTTTTCCGTATGTGAATAGACCTGTGACCAAGGAGTCTTTGAGCCCATACAATCGGTCTTCGGTCGAGGATATGGGCATGCATTGGAACCCCTCCAAGCAGAAACTAATTGCAGATCTGGACCCGAAACAGAATGTTGTGGTTTTCCACATCCTATTGCGATGGATGGTGAGCAATGGTTTCAGGGTCACAAAAATACACAGGGCCCTGCAATTTGATCAGAAACCCTACTTGAAGACGTTTATTTACACATTTGCCAGTAAACGCTCACAGGCAAAAAGTAAAGTCGAAAAAGAATTGTACAAGCTTATTTTAAATTCAGCTTTAGGAAAAATGTGTGAAAGTATACGAAACAGATCAGATTGTGACGTCGTAACATGCCCCTAAAAATGTACAAGAATTATCGCCGACCCCAACTTTACAACATTCACGAGCATAGACCCGAATATGGTTCTGTTACACAGGAAAAAGAGAAATGTTGTTCTGAATAAGAATGTTGCGGGGGGTAGTTCAGTACTGTAAATTTCCAAGAAACTCATGTTGTCGTTCTTTTCAATGTGTTCAAGGTACAATGGCCAAGGGAGGGCGAGGTTCAACTTTACTATGGGGACACAGATTCTCTGTTGTTAAAAGTTAAAACCGGGGATTTAATGAATAATTTGGAAAATGGGGTGCATATTGGTCCACGGATGGATTTCACTAATTGGAATGAGAGCATCTATCCGAGTTGGTGAAACGCCAGGCCCCCAATCAACTATTAATGTTAAAGTCGGAGACGGTGAGTGATTTAATAACCAATGGGGTGTTCTCCGGTCCCAAAGTTTACTGTGTTGAAACACAAGGCATGGATGTAAAGCAGGCATGCAAAGGGGTGCCTACACACTTTATAAAAAATAATTTTGACATGGGTGTCTACAGAAACTGTGTAGACGGTTGTCTAGTGCCAAAAGCAAAAGTGCTAGCAATTCGCTCTCTACAGTATAGAACTATGCTGTTAGAGTGGAAGAAAATGCCATGTCATGTATATCCAACAAGGTCTATGTGCTAAAGAATAGTGTAAGAGTACTCCAAAACGATCACTATTGAATTTCAGATCGAGTTGAATGTGTAGACTATCGAAACCAACTCGGTCTAGATAAGCTAACTTAAATTAAAAAAAAAGTACTCCGTGGGTGGATGGGACAACAACAATTTCTTCTTTCGATTGCCATTTAACTGCTGCAGCAGCTGCTATTGTATACAGAGTTTGTTTTTCCGCTTTCCGCCCCCCGCACTTTCCGGCCCCGGGGCGGGGGTCCCGTGGCTGGCCTTTGGCCCTGGCCCGGCCTTGAGTCCCTTGAGGGTTGGGGGAGCCCTTGGGGGAGGGGGATTCTCATCATTTAAATGTTGTAAATTGTCACGCTTCTCATATTTTCTTAGTCTAGAAATTTGTTTAACTGTGCTGTATTTTAAGTTGTTTTTTGACAATAAATGAAAAATGTTGTTGTTGTTGTTGCTATTGTTGTAAAAAAGTGTTGTCAATATATGAAAACTATTGCTATTGCTATTCGTGCTGTATTTTAAGTTGTTTTTTTGTCAATAAATGAAAAATAATGTTCTGTTATTATTGCAATTGTTGTACAAAAAGTGTCAAAAATCCTAGATACTACACCCACGGCATATCGGCTGCGAGACACTAAAGATGATTAGATCCTCGGCGGTTCTTATGAATATGAACTACAAAAAGTTAGAAACAGTAGTGAAATTTATCAAATTGAAAAGATATTAAAGAGCCGTACTCGCAGGGGCAAAAGACAGTTGCTTGTTCGTTCGCTAGGATACAACTCTGACTTTGATTCTTGGGTTGCAGTTGAAGACATTAACAATGCCCAATGATATCTATGTGACATTCATGTCCAATGTCTCCGATCCTCTCTACAATGATTTGAATAAGAAAAAGTGATTTTTGGACGATACTCTTCCCCACTATCAAATTCGATGGTGCATATGAAGTGGCTCCTGTAGACTGTATTCTCAAAAATACATACGATACTCTGTGAAAGGATCTTGTGTATGAGATAAAAGTTATACCATTCGATTTGTCACTCTTTGCCGAGTATGAATGGGTTGAAGCACTTAAATCTAGTGAATATACTTATGACACATTGAAACATAAAGAATATGGTACTATTACGGATTTGTGTGCAAAAATCAATAGAAAAATCTCATATCGTAGAAACGGTTCATTCCATTTTAATTATTCAATAGAACACGATAGGTTTTACATTACCTCACCTGTTCAAACTGAAAAGATTCATCTCAATGATAATCTGAGAGATGTTCTTGGCTTTAAACAGAATATGATCAGTGGTAAAAATGCTGCAACTGTTAGCGGGATGGATCCAGTTATTTTTGCTGATTATCGACCTGGTTTCACCTCGGACACTTGTATATTTCTCTATGCTTCATTTGTTGAAACATCCAGAGTTGGCAATAGCAATGTCCCCCTCCTACGAATTCTTGAACGAAAAACCAATTAAGATCATATTCATCACTACAATATAAAGTACATTCAGTATATCCTCGTAAAGACTTCCTATTTGGAACTCTGCCAGTTAACACTAAGAACTGAATTAGGTGATCCCCTAGCAATACCAAAAGGTTTGGCTGTGGTTACATGCCATTTTCGACCCATCGTTGTCGGTGTTCAAAACAAAGAAGATGTCTAATAGAAAAGTGGTATTCATTTGTCCTGATATTGACTGCTATGTTAATACTCTTGGCCCAAGACAACTGGGTAATGGAATGGACTATTCAAAAGGTTGTTCATCAATGTCTGGCTATGGTCTTGGCAGTTGGGTTGCTAAGCTGTTTCGCTCTGCACTACTTCTGGCTAAGAAATGTATTGTATCAGCTGCGACAGATTTTGCATCCTCTTCAATATATGATTGGTGCTCTGGCAAGGATTTTAAAAAAACTGCTTTGGAAGATCTTTGGTCCAATGTACGAACCCTGGGCCAACAATTGAAATCTCTACAAAAAAGTAAAATGTTTAAAAAAATTAAGAAACAGTGTACCACTCATCAGTCTCTACTCAGGTCAGAAACGAAAGATATCACCCCTGTCAAAGAAAAGAAGGAAAAAGACGACACATACAGTAAACAGAAGAAGAAGCCCCGGGAAGAGAATTTTTTGGTCGAAACTGGACTTCTTTGCGTAGACTGAACAATGGCATATGCACCACACAAGGATTCCCGACCTTCCACCCCTTCATCTTTAAATTTATTCAATGCAGAAAATGCTGATGTGAGTGTATAACATGGATACAATGAACAATTTTATCGACAACAAGCCCTCTCCGATAACATCCACTTTCAAATTTATTCCAATGAAGACTACATTATAAACATGTCTTCGACATTTATAGATTTACAAATGAAAGTCCGAAAATCTGACAATGGAATGCCGGTTCGTGCTGAAGGAATATCCGAAGACAAATGTATATTACATAATTTATTTCATCTAATCAGTGTCTACATAAATGGCACTTTGGTGAGCACAAGCAACAATCTTTCGAATTATACAAGCTCTTTGCAGTTCATGTTGATGACACCCAAGTCATACAAGGAATTGAGAGGCACCTCCAATGGCTATGAATATATTACTAACAATACTAGTACAAATGCACTTAAAAATGCTACAACTAGTTAATTACTTCTAGTTGGAAAAATATATCATGAAATATTTAATATACCCCAATGGCTACCCCCAAATATTATGGTGGATATAAAATTGACGCTTGCTCCATCCAATTTCATTTTACGAAAGTAGCTTCCTGCCAATCCAGATGTAACTCTCTCCCTCACCTCGGCAATGCTACATGTACGAAAGCAGCAGGTCATGAGTTCTGTTGCTTTGGCAGTGGAAAAACTGAGAGCTAGTGGAAATAATATTAAACTACTTGTTCCTCATACAATCGCCAATCAACGTCATATTGCCATAGGCTCACGCACCTTCACCGACTCATTCTTTATCAATGGCAAAATTCCATCAAAATTAGCATTGGCATTTGTAAAAAGCGCTAGTGCAATAGGATCATGGACTGGCTGCCCACATAAATTTGAGATGTTTGGGCTTTCGTCTCTTGTCTGCAAAGTAAATTGAATCCAATTCTACAACATATCTTTTGATAAATCCTATAGGAAACAATATGAATTTACAATATGATCCCTAGGTCAAGAGTCAAAACTATTTGAAAATGGTATAACCGATGGAGCGTTCACTAAAACACATGGTAACGTTACAGTTGATTTGTATAGCTCTCAGGGTATGAGCAAAGCACGAACGGATTGTATGCATTTCCAGTTAATATGTGCCAACCCATTACCTGTGAGTATTGTAGTAATCCCGTTAAACCAATTTGACACCTATTGGGAAATCACTCCCGAAATCAGTGTTCTAATAGAACTTGCACCATGAACACCAGTCAAATAATCAATGTATTTAATATGTACCCCTAAATGTCCAAATAGAGATCCTATTGTCTACCCTCAGACATCCTTGGAAAAATTCAAAGTGCAAACAATACCCTAATCACTGTTAATAGCCGTCCGTCGAATGTGAATACTGGCCATTGGTTGTGCATCTTTCAAACAATGAATACGATTGAATTTTTTTATCCTATCGGCCTACCCTATACATTCTACACTCCACACATCAGCAAGTATATTGTGAGCAGAGGGAAAACTATTGTTCAAAATGGAAAGAGAGTACAGGATCTGACAACTAAAAGTTGCGGTTTCCATGAACTACTATATTTCGTGTTCAGATTTCGCGGCTATACTTACAATTAGTTTCTCAACATTTATGTAGACAATCCACGTCTGAACGACTTTATGGTAGAAAATATCGTGTCAGACCTGTGTAAGATTGATTTTAGTGCCCTACCAGTAAAGTGCTTAAAAAATTTATGCGAATTTGTTTATTAATAAAGAAAAATGTATATATACAATAATGTCTTTATTCTACGCTTTAGATTTCTTCTTCTTCTTCTTCGATGTATAGGTACCTGTCGAGAGCCACTAATGCTGGTAGATCATTTGAATTCACTGTATATTGATCTTGATTGGCTGCAAAGTCAGGGTCACATTTTCTACAGTACAATGTAACTTCACTCTTGTCGTATCTCTTTGTATAGTCAATGATACTATTTGCATTCATATTGTGAAATTCACGTGTTTCAATTCGTCTATTTGAAGCAATATCACATACAGTGTTTTCAAATGGTGAATCACATTCGGTAACTGTCAAATAAATATCTCTGGGTTAATAGTCTTAATAGGCAATGTCGTTACAATAAAACCATAGAAACCAAATTTTCTTGCTACTCCAACAGTTTAATAGCAGACATTATTTATCCTCCAAATAAATTTAAAGCCACCATAACACCAATATTGTAAAAATAAAATAAAATTATGTTTGGAGTTCTTTCTAATCATACCGGAATAAGTATTCTCCCACTGATCACATTTGTCATAATGACAATCGGAGCACAGTTGCCCTCTAGGGTGAGAGTCGCAAATCTTTTCAAGGGCTAAATTACAGTCATCAATTTGTGCTGCATATCCTCTATTTAATTTATAGGGATTGGATAATTTGCACTTTTCATTATATTCATCAATAATTGTACAATTCTTACATGATGACCAACTGCCAAGAGTGTACATACATAGTGGATGTGTATAGAATATTTTTTTTTTGGGGGGGGGTTCTGATGTCAACTCTGTCACAGCTAAAAAGAAACTGATCCATGTTCGATAAATTCAGCGGGGGTGGGAGAGGAGTAACTCTGTGACGTTACATAACCTCTTTTGAAGGGAGAGCCATCTACATAGAATCTATGGAAATGTTTTCAAAAGTATATCTACGATACTATTGTGCTTTGTTTCAAACAATATGTCAATAAACTGAATGAATGCCTTTGAGCCATAACGTAACAGCTTTATACAGTAGTCCATCGGGGAAGAATCATTCCCAACTAAATTTTCAATTTTTCCCTGAGGAAACATCTTCCGTTGAAGAGATAACTCGAGAAAATTGTCATCTAAAATCAAATGTTTTTCCATAATCATAAGATTCGACCTAATTCTCTCTTTGTCAAATTTATTCATTTTTAATCCTAACACTCTCACTGCTGACTCTAAACTAACCACGATTCGTTCCCCTTCAAGAATATTCGATAACTTATGAAAATTTAACAAAAAGCAAGGGACATATTTGATTTCGAAGCAATTTTATTGTACGTTATCGCACAACAATAATATATTACACATATACAATTATCGATATAACTTATTGTCCTCTATATACTTCAGTATTGCCCTTAAAGCACTTTGAAGTATATTCACATGTACTATATCAACTTTTGCAGCGAAGCATAATTGATTCTCCATTTTAAATTTGCTCAGTGATAACACATATCTTGCATATACTTCATCCCATTCAAGACAAAGCCGTGATCCTCTCGTGATTTCTACCGCTATGTTTGGTGTTCTTGTATCACTGCTGCTGCTAGCAACTCCACTATCAGCTTCAAATAGTGTAAACATTCCTCTCATTATTGTAAATATATCTCAATATATGAGTAAAGTCAACCATTTCTCACTCCTTGAATTCTATTCTCACACTAATAGCAACTATAGCAAAAATCCTTCCTTGTATTCACTGCGTCACTCCTCTCAGTATTTCCAAGTCCCTGATTGGCCTATAAAGAGGACGTGGTCTTGTATATCTCGGGATTGTAGGTCTCTGATTGGCCATGTTCCTGTGTATCTCGTATCAATATATGTATTTCTACTGTTTGACTGGTAATGACGAGCAGAATTCAAATAAAGCATAAAAAAATATACCAAATTCGCGCAAGTTATCGCAAAACTAGACGTCTGTTTTTGTTTTTTTTTCTGGTTAAAAATATTAGTTCTGTAGAATGTAAATACATGATTTGATTTAAAATAGAGCGATCTATCGTTTGATGATATAAAAATCATAGGTTGTCTTTAAAATATTTTGACTAAAACGCCACTATTCAGAAAATTTTCTTTTTTTTGGGGGGGGGGATTCTATTGTTCAAACACTTGTATATTCTTGCAGATTCAAGTCTCGACTTTTTTTATTAACAAAGTGTAAAAGACATTCTGATGGTTCCAATGATGTGCAGTTTGATTTGTTCTCATTTTTTTTAACAGCTAAAAAAAATGAAAAAAAAACTTGGTCATTGTAGGCTAATTTCTGACAGCTATGACGTTATTTAGAAAAAATAAATAGTTGCTCAAGGACTAAGATTTTTAAAAGAAGAGGTACACGGTTTGATCTGTAATAACGAGTAAAATTCAAATGAAGCGTAAAAAATATACTTATGTAATCAAAAATTTCAGAAAAATCGAAAAAAAAATAAGAAAAAGTATATTTAAAAACTTTGTTTTCAAAATTAAATAAGGGTTAACAAAAAAAAGGTTGTGGGGAAAGCCTACAAATACCAGGTGAAAGCACTTGTTCTTAGAATTCAGAATATGTCAAGTTTATAAAATTTTCAGTTTATTTTACCGTGTAAATAAAATCCCGACCGGTATGACGTCGTTATAGGCCAAATTTGACTTTATAGGCTACAATGACCATGCGTCACACAATGCGTCATAAAATGACCATTCTACACGCGTGCGAGCTTGCGCATTCAAATATTCGTTATCAGCGCCCCCGATTACCCTGGAATCCACCCTCAAACCAACTACAGTGAATGTGAGCCACCCCTTGAATGATAACGGTCCCTGGATCACTGACTACATGTTAAAAACATGCAAATTGATTGATATTGTCACGCTAGACTGAGGGGAGTGCTGGTAATAGTGGAACATAGCAGCCATTGAATTTAATAGATTTCGTAATTTGATGGCTTGCAAACACTGTTATCCCTGATTTTACCGAAACAAAACTATAAGGGCTATTGAACCCCAAGACCGGTTATTTTCTCAAAGCATATCTGTGCTGGTCAGTGATATGCAGAGGTAATGACACTGTCTAGATAAATTAGCCAGATTTTGGATTCTATTGACGAATGAAAGATCTTAAGCCGAACCGGCCAGCCATGACAAAAAAAAAAAAAAAAAAAAAAAAAAAAAAAAAAAAAAATATCCGCGTTGTTTTGTTTCTGTTGTTTTCCTTTTCTCTCCACTGGCCACAGTCTCGTTTGTTTGTTTTTTTTTTAGAGATTTTTCTGTTTGTTGGTTTTTTGGATTCTATCAAAATGAAAACACAGGGATTATTGTTTCTGGGATCTGGCTTTTTTCGATGGACACCTCTGCATGCTAACAACAAGCAGTTTTATTGATATTGTCTAGTTTCACTCAGGGTAGTGTTGGTAAGGTTTTAAATCAGCAGCCATAAAATTTAATGAATTTCATAATTTAATGGCTTCAAAACTGGTTATCCCTAATTATACCATAACAAAACTATAAGGGCTATTGGAACAACAGGATCGGTTATCTTCTCAAAGGATGTCTGTGCTGATTAGTGACATACACATGCAACGACACTGTCTAGAACACTATCCAGATATCGTTTTTCTCCTATAAGGACCTTCCAAATCAACCATAGAAATAGCTGATCTCTTCCACCACAAAAAAAACTAAAATCGCCACTTTGATTTTGAGCGCTCTTTTTAGTCCACTAAAACACAGCACTAGAGCTTTTAATTCTTGTTTAAATATACCGTATCTCGATATTCTATTATCTTGACTAGAAACGATCACTTTTGTAATAAAATCCTTCTCTGAAATTTTGAATTTGATTTCATATTTTTTGAAATTTAATTAAATTTTGGTCGAACATTGTCCTATTTTTTGAAAATTGAGCTGACTATCGGCCATGTAACAATGGTTGACAAATTTGAAATTTTTGAATATTATTTCTTTTTTTAGAATCATGTTAATTATCGATCCTTTTGATGTATAAATTATTAACAGAAGTCCTTTTCTTAGAGTTTTGGTAACTATTAGCACCAGCCACTCCTTACTTACATTCTGTTACTGTGAGCTGTTTTAAAAGGTATACTGAGAGACAGATTAAAGAAAAGATTCTGTTAGAGTAACTAACAACATTTCTCTTTACTTGACAATAGTTCAATTCCAATACTTGTAATATCGTCCGAAATCCGGTTATAAATATTACTTATATCATTATATATCATTATAAATATTACTTAGCTTTGTCTAATTTCAGGTTTGGATCTTTCTGTTGATCAACAAGGAATGCTTTATCTGAACAAAGCAGTTCCAATTGAATTTCTCAAACGGAAAGCTATGGTCATATTAATTACAGTAAGTATGCTACTACTACTAATACTACTACTACTAGTAAGAGCTCACCGCAAGAATTATCCTAGCATGAATTTTATTATCCTTGTACCACTTTCCCAGTCATATAATCAAACACAGAAAAAACCCCTTAGGTCTCAAAGGGTGTCTGCAAGAAATGCAATAATTAAAATCCGAAATCAGATGACATAGTTCTCCAACTTGTTTGATTGCTGGTTCGTTTTGTCTTTGAGTGAATGAAATATTTTCTTTTCATTTATTTCTCAGTTGTTCGCTAGTACCCGTCGATAGCAGTTCATAATTTTTTGGGTTTTGTGCAAATCGCGGATATTGGCAAATAATTTGCTTTTATGGTTATTAGGTATTTGGTTTTAATTCTTATAATTTTTGGCTTTTATTGAATTTTATTCATTTTTTAATTTTTGGGTTTTTTCTTTTGTTTTTTGGTTCTTTTCACATTGATTTTCCGCGTTTTGTTTTTTGTTGTTTTTTTTCGGTATTTTCCTTGGATACATTATTTCGTTTTGCGCTGAAGAAGAGAGGCGTTTATCCTCTTGAAATATTAGCTTTGTTGTGTTTTTTAAGTATTTTCATTTGGCCTTTAAAAACACCAGTTTTGCTCGTTTTTCGTTCTTTATGTTATGTCAGGCCATTGTGGTTTAAGTAAATATCTCTGATACTTCTAAGAAAAATTTTGTATGTACGACCGAAAACTTGTTACATCTAACAGATAACTTGTTATTACTGATGAAAAATTGTTACTTCTATGAGAAATTTGGTACATTTGACGGAAAACTTGGCGCTATTAGAAAAAATTTGTTACTTCTATGAGAAAATTTGAACGTGTTAAATAAAACTTTGTTACTATTAAGGGAAAATGTTATTACTTCGAAGAGAATATTTGTTAGTGTTAAGAGAAACTTGCTACTTCTGACAGAAGACTTGTTATCATATGCAAAAAAATTGTTACTTCCTACGAAAAATTCGGTATGTATGACAGAAAATTTGTTACTTCTAACAGATAACTTGTTATCACTGACGAAAAATCGTTACTTCTATGAGAAATTTGTTATCTTTGATGGAAAACCTGGTGCTATTAGAAGAAATTTGTTACTTCTAAGATAAACCTGTTACTTCTCAGAAAAATTTGGTATCTTTGACAGAAACATGTTACTTCTAACAGATAACTTGTTATTATTGACGAAATTGTTACTTCTATGGAAAAATTTGGTATCTTTGACAGATAGCTTGTTACTTCTAACAGATAGCTTTTTATCATTGACGAAAAATTGTTACTTTTTATATAAATTTGTTATTGTTGACGGGAAAGGATTTTACTATTAGAGAAAATTTGTTGCTTTTAAAAAATAGCCTGTTCTTCAAAAGAGAAATTCGATAATTCTGGGAAAAATTTGTTAGTGTTAAGGAAAAATTTTATGTCTTGGAGAGAAATTTGTTAGCGTCAAGGACAAATTGCTACTTCTAACTGCCGAATTGTCGTCATAAACAAAAAAAATTTTGATTTCTATGAAAAAAATTGTTATCTTTGTCGGGAAAAGACTGTGCTATTAGAGAAAATTTGTTGCTGTTAAAAAATAACAATGCCATTTCTAGTAGAAATTTGATAGTGTTAAGTAAAAGTTTGTTAGTATTAAGGAAAAAATTGTTACTTTGATGAAAACATTTGTTTGTGTTAAGAAAAACTTGCTACTTCTGACAGACAACTTGTTATTATAAACGAAAAAATTGATACTTCTATGAAAAAATTTGTTATCTTTGGTGGAAAACCTTCTACTTTAACAGAAAACTTGATATCACTGACGACAAATTTTTACTTTTAATATAAATTTGTTATTGTTGACGGGAAAGGATGGTACTATTAGAGAAAATTTGTTACTGTTAAGAAAATACCTGCTATTTCTAAGTAAAAGATTGTTAGTATAAAGCAAATAGTTGTTACTTAGACTAGAAAATTTGTTAGTGTTAAGAAAAACTTGCTACTTCTAACACAAAACTTGTTATCATAAACAAAAAAAATTGATACTTCTATGATAAAATTTATTATTTTTGACGGGAAAGGATGGTGCTATTAGAGAAAATTCGTTACTCTTAAGACAATACCTGTTCTTTCTAGGAGGAATTTGATAGAGTTAAGTAAAAGTTTGTTAGTATTAAGGAAAAACTTGTTACTTCTGATGAGAACATTTGTTAGTGTTAGGAAAAACTTGCTACATCTGACAGAAAACTTGTTAGCATAAACAAAAAAATTGATACTTCTATGAAAAAATTTGTTATCTTTGCTGTAAAACCTTCTATTTCTAATAGAAAACCTGATGTCACTGAAACACATTTTTTTTTTTAAGAAAAATTTGTTATCTTTGATGGAAAAGTTATTTTTATCAGGAAATTTTTTTACTGTTAAGAAAAAACTGTTACTTCTAGGATACTTTGAAATTTTTAAGTATGATTTTGTTAATAGTAAGGGAAAATGTTGTTACTTCGATGAGAAAATTTGTTAGCATTAAGGAAAAATGTTGCCCCTTCGATGAAAAAATTTGTTAGTGTTAAGGAAAACTTGCTACTTCTGACAGAAAAGATGTTATCACAAACGAAAAAATTGTTACTCCTAAGAAAAATTTTTTATATTTGCTGAACAACTTGCTAGTTCTAGCAGAAATCGGGTTATCAGTGACACAAATTTTTACTTTTTAGATAAGATTTGTTATCTTTGATGGATATGTTGGAGTTATTAAGAAAACTTGTTACTTTTAAGAAAATGCTTGTTATTTCTAGCAGAAATGTGATGTTAGTAAAATCTTGTTAGTATTAAAAAAGAACGCTGTTCCTTCGACGAGATAATTTGTTAGTTTTAAGAAAAAACTTGCTACTTCTAAAAGAAAACTCTTTAGCACAATCAAAAAGTTGTTACTCCTAAGAAAAATTGGCATCTTTGGCAGAAAACTTGCTAGTTTGAATAGAAAACGTGTTATCACTGACAAAAAATATTATTTCTTAAGAGACATTTGAGTGTGTTAAGCTAAAGTGTGTTATTTTTAAAGAGAAAAGTTGATACTTCCAAGGGGAAAATTGTTAGTGTTAAGGAAATCTTGCAACTTCTTGCAAAAAAGTTGTTATCATAACGAAAAATTGTTACTTCTCAGAAAAATTGTGTATGTTTGACAGAAAGTTTTTTACTCCTAGTGAATAAGATGTCATTATAACGAAATAAATTGTTAGTTCTAAGAAACAAAATTGATATCTGTGACCAAAAACCTGCTAGTTCATAAAGTGATTTTTTTATCACTGTCAGAAATTGATATTCCCAAGAAAAATTTGAGTTTGTTAAGTTAAAGTACGTTAGTATTAAGAAAAAAAGCTGATGCTTCGAAGAGAAAATCTGTTAGTGTTAAGTAAAAGTTTGGTAGTATTAAGGAAGAATGTTGTTACTTTGAAGAGAAGATTTGTTAGTGTTTATGAAAACTTGCTACTTCTGACAGAAAAGTTGTTATCACAATGAGAAAAAAGGGTACTTCTAAGAAATATTTGGTATCTTTGACAGAAAACTTGCTAATTTTAACAGAAAACCTGTTATGACTGACGAAAAATATTATTTCTAAGAGAAATTTGGGTGTGTTAAGTAAAAGTATGTTAGTAATAAGGAAGAATGTTGTTACTTCGAAGAGACAATTTGTAAATAGCCATAGGAAGTAAAACTTGCTATTTCTGGCAGAAAACTTTTTATCATAACGAAAAAATTGTTACTTCTAAGAAAAATTGTGTATGTTTGACAGAAAGTTGGTTACTTCTAACTGATAAGTTGTCATAAAAACGAAAAAATGCTATTTCCAATAGAGTGTCTGAGAGTAGTTGTATTTATCAAACATTAAAAACCTCTTACACTGATGATGAATTATGTTATAGTGGCAACGGAATGTGATTTTCGCCTGTTATCAAGAAACATTAAACCCAAGAATACTGGGTGTTCCAGGAAAAATACAATCATATTATCAAACGTTCTTACAAAGTATTAAGTGAGAAACAAGTGTGTCTCATGGCTATGAAACATAAAAGCCCCAGAAAGGCAGTGTATTCCAGGAAAAATCATATGGTACTTATCTAAATGATGGAGTCAACCCTAGAACTCCAGACCAAGTCATAGAAATCAATGACAAAGTGTAGATATCGCTTTCAAGCTGTAAAATCATTATCAAAACAAAGTGTTTTAAATACTCTGTGGTGTGAATCGCTTGCGAAGACCCGAATGAATGATTTGAAATAAAATTTGTAACAAGAAATTTATGAAAAGTGTTTTGGGGGGAGATGGGGGGATGACAGAGGGGTGTCTTAGAGTAGTTATAGTGCTATACTCTTGGATTAATTACTTGCGAAAACCTGAATGAATGAGTTAAAAATTAAATTTTTAACGACAAATGTCTGAAAAGTGTTTTGGGGAGATGGGGCAATGAGAGGGGTGTCTTAGAGTACTTATAGTGTGGTACTGTAAGCTGAATTGCTTGCGAAAACCCAAATGAATGACGTGAAATATAATTTTTAACAAGAAATATCTAAAAAATATTTTAGATGGCAGAGGGGTGTCTTAGAGTAGCTATAGTGCTCTACTGTGGACTGAATTGCTTTCAAAAATCCGAATAAATGACTTGAGAATAAGATTTTTAGCGAGAAATGTCTGAAAAGTGTTTTGGGGGGATGGGGCGATGAGAGGGGATGTCTAAGAGTAGTTTTAATGTAACATTGTGGGGTGAAATGCTTAGAGTATCTAACACTACCAAAGAAAAAAAGGGGGGGGGCTTATCTGTTTTCAAAGGGGGGGGGGTGTCATTTGGAGAGCTGGTGCTAGTGTGAAAACAGTGTCGTAGCGTGAAACGGGGTCTTAGAGTAGTTATAGTGCTATACTCTTGGATTAATCGCTTGCAAAAACCCGAATGAATGAGTTAAAAATTAAATTTTTAACAAGAAATGTCTGAAAAGTGTTTTGGGGAGATGGGGCGATGAGAGGGGTGTCTTAGAGTACTTATAGTGTGGTACTGTAGGCTGAATTGCTTGCGAAAACCCATATGAATGACGTGAAATATAATTTTTAACAAGAAATGTTTAAAAAATGTTTTTAAGGGGATGGGTTGATGACAGAGGGGTGTCTTAGAGTAGTTATAGTGCTCTACTGTGGATTGAATTGCTTTCAAAAATCCGAATAAATGACTTGAGAATAAATTTTTTTGCGAGAAATGTCTGAAAAGTGTTTTGGGGGGATGGGGCGATGAGAGGGGATGTCTAAGAGTAGTTATAGTGTAACATTGTGGGGTGAAATGCTTAGAGTATTTAACACTACCAAAGAAAAGGGGGGCTTATCTGTTTTCAAAGGGGGGGGTGTCATTTGGAGAGCTGGTGCTAGTGTGAAAACAGTGTCGTAGTGCCATTCTGCTCTGGACCATAAGTATACTTTTTTACCGGTTTGGACGGCTACTCTTCTCGCACAGGGATGCTCTGACGTTAGAGGGTTGCTGTAGAAACCAAGCGATAATTTCCCTATTATTACTACCTTTAAATTATCTCGAGCCAGACCGTTTCTTAGCCTTTTTATCACATAACCGAAGCCGGGAGTCCATCCCAGGAATGAATAGACACAGACTAAACTCCCCCACTGCTCGAAGGATGGCCGGATTCCATCCCCCAAAAAGAGTAAACTCAGACCAAACTCCCCCACAGCGCACAGGGTGGATGGTAACAAGAATTTCTCGAAATAGAATTTCCCCCCCCTTTGCGTTTTTTGATATTTTGGTGAAAATTTACCCTGGGCTAAGAGAAACCACTTGGGGGGGAAGGGACTGCACACTTCCTCGGAGGTGACCAGGGAACAGGTCGGTACCTTAGTGGAGGGAACCAGGATAACCATAAATGTACGCTTGAAAATTAGCGCTTTTCGTAACGATAAAAAAATAAAACAGTGGTAAGCTGGAGACAGAAAAAACGGTTCCCCTCCCCTGGAGTCCTCCCCCTTCGTATTTCCTTAAATTTGGCATGTTATTCTTTATAATTTTAAAGCTGCAATAACGCCTAAAAACTACATCTATTATCAATGCATCCTCTGAAAGTGAAGGCGAAAAGGTGGGAGCTGGAAAATACTGTTAGGATAATGTGAAATATCCATAAATTTATCTTAATGAAAAAGGGTATTTCCTTAAAAGCTCTTAATATGTCTTAAATTCCATCTAATATCACTCCCTCATCCCCTAACCTCAGGGGTTGCAGGCTAGAATCCCCCCATTTTCTATAATAGATGGTTCTTTTTTGTGTATATGATAATTTGACATTTTCATCTTCTATTTTTTGTTGCGTTTTTTAGCTGTCTTTCTTATGTTTTATTGCTTGTCAATTTGTTTCCATTTACATTGTCTGTGTTTTTTAAAATGTAGTCTTTATCGCGAGTAAGATATTCATTTCCCCTTTATTAATATCTTGAAAGTAAATGCCCCCCGGAGTCGATCAAATTGGGAGAGGAACTAATCATTCTAACGAATGTCAAAAAATGGGAAATCTCACTAATATTAGGTGATCCAGGGGATGGGGGCGGGGGCGGTTTGACATGGGTGAAATGGCTTGGCAGTGTGGGATATTTTGTTGGGGCATTATGATTGGTTTGAGTTGCAAAAAACTTGAATCACCGGATTCAGAACCATAACTTTACTAGGAAATGCTTGAAAGATTTCTTGGGGGAGATGTAGCGATGTCATGGGGGTGTATAATATCATCCATTATTTACTAAGGTGGTATGTATTGTCTTTGACTAATATATTCTAGAGCTTAAAGATAAGTCAGGAGGTGAAACCTATTGTTACGATATTTTTCAATATTCATAAATTTATCTTAATGAAAAACGGGCATTTCCTTAAAAGCTATTAATATGGTTTAAATTGTATCTAATATCACCCCCACCCATACCTCCCCCGGGGTGTAGGCTAGAAGCCCGAGTTTTGTCTAGAAAAAACGCAGGGGAGTTTTGCTAGCTGGGGGTGTGTCTGGAAAAAGATCGTAGGGGATTTAAGCCACCTGGGAATTTTGTCTAGTAACAACGCAGGGGAGTTTTACTAACTGGGGTTGTGTCTGGAAAAGCATCGCGGGGGATTTCATCTACCTGGGAATTTTGCCTAGAAACAACACAGGGAAGTTAAAGCACCTGGTAATAATGTCTAGAAACATGACATGTGCTAGAAAGGTAGACTAGTAACACAATTTATTTCAAATATATCCTACAAACATAACAAACATCAACATAAAAGCATAAACAGCAAACATAACCATGAAACAACATCAAAATAACATAACCAACAATAACACAACATAAACATAACGTAACAACATAACATAAAATCAACACAACATAACATCAGACCATAAAACCATCAACATAAAAACAAAACCATCAAACATAAAATAACCAAGAAACAACATAACCATGATACAACATCAACATAACATAACCATGAAATAACATCAACATAACATAACAACATAACATAACTTCAACATAACATCAGACCACATAACCAACAACATAAAAACATAGCCATCAAACAACATAACCAACAAACAACATGACCAAAAAAAAACATCAACATAACCAACAAACATCAGACAACATAACATAACAACATAACCAACATAACCATCAAACAATATCAACATACCCAACAAACAAAATCAACATAACAACATAACCATCACATAACCAACAAAAAACATAACCAATAAACATGAAACATCATAATCAACAAACAACATAACATAACATAACCATCACATAACCAACAAACAGCATAACGAAGAAATATAACCATCAATAATCACATAACCAAGAAGCAACATAAACAATATCAACACAAAATAACCTTCAAATCACAAAACAATCAACATAACCAGCATAACATAACCAAGAAACAACATAACCATCATAACATAACCAACCAATCGCATAGCCAACTGTTATGCTGGTAGGTTACAATGCCACCAGTATGGGGGTCTAAGGTACAGGGCTCACCACTTATTGATACAAAAATGGTACAAAATGTTGCTATGCCACTTACACGAGGGGAGGGGGGAGGGACAGCCCCTTGTCGGCCCAAACATTAGTGGGATTCCCGAGCTTACCCCAACGGTTCCGTATCTATCGGGTATGTCAGTGCCCAATTTACAAAATACCCTGCCTTAGGGTACGATAGCGTGATAGAATTGTCCCGGGGGCCATTTTAAGGCCAAGGGTTACCGGTATTATTTCTAACTATCTCCTTGGACTCTACCTAGGCTAAAAAGTCAAAGATTATATAGCATAAAAAAAATTTTACTGTATTCAGTCACGCTACAAAAGGAACTAAAAATCACACTTCCAATTTTCCCCGAGTTTGCTCACCGCGTGCCTGCGGTGGGTGGTGTGTGGAATTTTCCAGCCAATCCAAAGGCTTACTAATTACTGGTAAATCATCCCCAACTGTGCAATTGATGCCTCGTGGTTTGTTTCCCAAACTACACAATTAAAGAAGGAAAGAAAATGGTGTGACCAAAATTAAGCGAAAATTAATAGTTATTACTGGGGGGAAGAGAATGATTAAGGGACCAAAATAAAAGAATCTCGAAAGTCCATTTATCTTACACAAACTAGGACCAACGGTCTCAACACCTACCTCCGGAGAAAAATCGCTACTACGCCAGTGGATTGGCTGGAACTTCAAGATATAAAATAAATAACACCAAACTTAAAATCACCAAACTTGTATCTTCTCTTCTTTCTTCCACCAGTGCCTGCACTTCCACCGCTTGGCTCAGGATTCGTCGTCATCCACACGTCTCTACCGTAATACCACCATGGTCTAGATCGTATGGCATTCGCATTAGGTTTTGAAAGTTAAAGTTCCCAAGATTCGCAGAAAATGATCGTGCTCAGCACAATCAAAAATATGAATTTTTTCGCTTTCGCGAATTTACATTTGAGAGGAGCAGAGAATCAGTTTCTGGCACATTCAATGATGCCAGCCATCATGAAAAATTGGCTGCACTAGCCTCTTAATTTCCATCTGTAGAAACAACCCCACGTCACAATAAAAAGTAAATTGCCCCTTGGCATAATTTGAAATAGTCCCAGGCCCAAAATACACAGGCCAGTGACAACGATCGGGGTACAGGGAAATAAAGTAAAATTTTGAGCGAACCAAGAATCGCTTTTTTCTGGGTTCCATCCCGTAAAATAATCGAATGAATTATGCTCGGCGATGAGGGATGAAAATAATATTGAAGACTGGAAAGACACGGCTTCAGTAAAGGGATCACAACTTGTCCGCCAGTTGTGCATTGAGGAAAAGGGCAATCTTTCACGTCTTCCCGCAGGAGATCTTCCCCAGGGGATTTCTCCCCCTCAAAAAGGAACAAACCCTCTTTTGAGTCAATAAAACCATTCTCAGATTTCTTCCCAATTTTCTTCAATCCAACCCACAATTCAGTATCTCCCAATCTTTCCGTAACTTGTTGTTGACAAGTCAATTCTATGTCATGATTATCTGTAGTTTCTCTTAATATGTAATGGGTCTTCTCCTCCCTCCTAAGTTTTTTCGTCTTATTGTAATTTCGTAATTTTCCCAGTGGATTTGGGACCTCTTTGTCCCCTCTATTATTTATGTTATCAAGGCACAGCCCATCCAACATTTTTTTAATTTTCGCCACTGCAGGCTGAATCTCGAAATTTTGTCTGTTTTGTACACTTCTCTTTTCATCTATACTTTCTTCAATTTTGTCATTCGCGCAAAATAATAAATCATCGTTAAATCTGAATTGGACTCTAGTGTCCATCTTTGACTGCTTTTCTTTATTGTAGCTCCGTCTAATATCTCTTTTCTCCCTCTTCGTTTTCTTTTCTTTTGTATTAAACTTAATACATTATAATATATACTTTTTTCAATCTTTTTTGATTAATTATTTCTTAAATGTCTGTAGTATTAGAACGTTGTTCAATAAAACAAGAATCCCTGATAAGGGGGTTCAGTCACCCAGCCCAAACTCGCTTGATCATCCCTTGTATACCTAACAATAACTAGGTAGCCTCAATAGTTTTGTACCAAATAAAAAAGTTTCGTCACCCCAAATCATGATTGTCTTTGTCTAAACTAGAATCTGTCAGTTCAAGAGGAACCAATCTTTTGAAGTCATTAAATAAAAAAAAACAAGTTTTTTTTAACTGAAAGTAAGGAACAACGTTAAAACTTAAAACGAACAGAAATTATTCCGTATATGAAAGGGGCTGTCCCCTCCTCAACGCCTCGCTCTTTACGCTAAAGTTTTTTATTGTTAAAAAAAAAATTGAGTTGTGAGAAAGTCAAACTTTAGCGTAAAGAGCGAGGTGTTGAGGAGAGGACAGCCCCTTTAATATACGGAATAATTTCTGTTCGTTTTAAGTTTTAACGTCGTTCCTTATTTTCAGTTAAAAAAACTTGTTTTTTTTTTATTTAATTTTTGAACGTTTTTTAATTAATTCAGGTTTTGATTTTGGCTCACCGTACATGAATAATAACAAAAAATTTGAATATTAATTTTACTTTTATTTGGTTAAATGGCTTTCTCGAAACCTGTTTAATTTTATTTGGGAATTTAATTTTTTTAATTTTATTTTTAATTTAACTTACGAATTAACTTACGTAACGAACCTCTATATTCTTATATTTTTAATACTTATATTAGAGGGTTCACCTCCTAGTCAATGACCTTGCTCTTTAAGCTAAATTTCGAATTTTTTTCAAATTCTTTGAAAATTACCCCTTAATCACAAATGCCATTAATTAGAATAAATATCTCTTATCAAAATATTAAAAAATCGCTTTCTTAAACAGTGAGTTGTTAACAATGTGTTGAAACCACTAATGTATGCAAAATTTTCCTGCGATTTAATACTTTTTATGTTTTACTTATTTTAGTTTAAAAACTTGTTTTTTTATATATAATTTATGTTCTTTATTTTAAAAATGCTGGGAAATCTGGTGCCCCCGTTATAGCAATGGGTCTTCTCCAATGAAAACTTCCTTCATGATAAGATCCTCCCACACAACCCCCGATCCACTCCCCCCCACTACCAGAAAAAATCCCCTCTGAAAACGTATGTATACTTCCCAATAACCAATACTATATGTTAAAATTGGGTAAAGTTCATAACTTTCAGCCCTCTCCCTGGGGACTTAGGGGGATTAAGTCATCCTAAAAGAAATATTTATCATATTTTCAACCATGTTGAACAAAATGGCTATCTCAAAATTTTGATCGGGTGACTTTGGGAATAAAATGAGCGTGGGAGGGGGCCTAGTTGCCCTCCATTTTTTGGGGCCACTTAAAAAGGGCAGTAGAACTTTTAATTTACGTTCTAATGAGCCCTCTCACGATATTCTAGGACCACTCGGTCAATACGATCACCCCTGGGAAAAAAAAAACAACAAAAAAACAAACAAACAAATAAACACGCATCCGTGATCTTTCTTCTGGCAAAAAATGCAAAATTCCACATTTTTGTAGATAGGAGCTTGAAGCCTCCGCAGTAGGGTTCTCTGATACGCTGAATATGATGGTGTTATTTTCATTAAGGTTCTATAAATTTTAGGGGGTCTTTCTCCCTTTTTTGAAAATCAGCCAAATTTTCTCAGGCACGTAACTTTTGATAGGTAGGACTAAACTTGATGAAACTTCTATATTTGAAATCAGTATTAAAATTTGATTCTTTTGATGTATCTATTGGTATCAAAATTCCGTTTTCTACAGTTTCGGTTACCATTGAGCCGGGTCGCTCCTTACTTACAGTTCGTTACCACGAACTGTTTGATAGCTAGAGGTTGCAACATAATAATCAAATGTTAATGGAACCTACATTTTGCAATTCTAACTGGAAAGATAGAGGAGTCCCACAGGCTCTATTCTTTGATTTGTGTATGTCACCATGACCCAATTGGGCTTTCGTGTGAATAAATCTATCTATCTATCTATCGTGCTTGCAGCCACTTTTCTTTTTTTAAGCCAATGGATTTTCATCGTTATTCAAGCCAAGGAGCTGTAAATTTCCCGTATAGGGGTCTCAGAAAAGGCGATTCAAATAGTGTAAACTTTGATTTGACAGCTACAACTTTGATTTGGATCTAATTCTTTACTATAATTTTTCAATAGGCAAATGTTTTTTCAAAACGTGTTTTTCAACTTTTGGCTAATAAGTGCTTCTGTTCGCCTTTTACTAGTTACAGCTTTAGCTGCAACCATTATTTAGAATTTGAAACATAAGCGTGTATAAAAAGTTGCATTCACTTATCACGCCCTATACGGTTACAACCTATGATTAAGCCGTCATTCATAAGCCATGTAAATGAAAATGCCGGCTTTTTTAAAATTTTACTTTCAATGTATTTATATTAAAAAAGACACTAGAGGTGACAATTTCCTTTCAAATGAGCCATTAAAAAGCTCTCTAAAATGTACCAGTGCTCAGCTATCTTGGGAAAACAAGAAAAAAGAAAAATGCCGTCGATGCAGTATATGGTGGTTTAAGCAACTTATCTTGTTTTTTAAGCCAATAGATATTCCTCGTTATTCAACCCAAGGGACGGTAAGTTTTCATGTGTAGGGGGTTTTGGACAAGGCGGTTCTAATAGTGTTCTTCTTGTTTTGATCTGGCACTGTATTTAGAACTTTTGGCTATTACATTTCTTAGTATTGGACATGATTGTCTCTTACTAGGTTGCTAGCTACCACTGCCAACCAGATTTTGATGCAAAGTATCATGATAATGAACAGTTTTCTTGTTTCTAAAGTCAATGGATTTTCCTTGTTGTTCAAGCCAAGGGGTTATAAATTTCCTTTATAGGGATTTTAAAGATGGTGTTTCTATTGGTGTACTGTGTAGTTAGAACTGACACTTTTTCAGAAGTTTTGGGCTGTTTGATTTCTTAATATTGAACGTGATCGCCTCTAATTAGGTTGCTGCTACCGCTGCAACCGTGATTAAGTTGGTTAAAGTTAAAAGTTGAACACAGACTCTCTAGACAACACACATACGCACATTTTTGTTTTTGTCCAGAATGCTATAGGCTTCTGAACCAGCTTGGTTTGATGACGTAGCTTACCATCATTTGTAAAACACCAAACACATTTAAGAACTTGTTTAAGAACACATTTAAAAACTAAATGAACAAAGAGACAACAATTAAGAAAAATATGAAAAATTTGCAACATTCGTTGATTATCCTTTACTTCTCTTAGCTTTTGTTTTGAACCATCCAAATTTTATACCACAAAAGGAAAGTTAGGTGTATCATTTTTTAGGAGTAGGACTATAGGTTATAATTTTGTTTGATGAAAACAAAATATTGACTTTTTTAACAATAATGAACCGTATGTCAAAAGTACCGTATGTCAAAGTTGCATTAGTATTGATAGCACTATGTTTTCTTCAAACACTTGCCAAGCCAAATGCTGTGAATGTTCATATTAATCGTGTTGGAGCTGTTGTCACAAACATCTACACCTATGATACAGATTCTGAACTAGATTTGGGAATTCTTAAGGTTGATTTGAAAACAGATCTGAAACATCTTTTTAACTGGAATGTAAAACAGCTATATGTCTATCTAACTGCCGAGTACTATACAAAACACAATCGATTAAACCAGGTAATTTTATACGATAAAATAATAAAAAAAGGTGGCGAAACTAAACTTGACTTAAAAGGTTATACGTTGTGGTTTGGGGATGAAGAAAATGGCTTCAGTGAGCGCCAGAACATTGTTCTAACTCTTTCTTGGAATTTAGTACCTTATATTGGATTTCTTCCAAGATATTCTGGCACAGGAGCCAAGGTCATCGATTTTTCGTTGAATTATATGAAAGTTTCAAAATTACAAGATAGGAGAATAATAGACGAAATAATACTGAAATATTTTAATGGAATTTTACAAAGATTAGAAGAAAGTAAGGGAGATTAAGTAGGCATTAAAGCATGAATTAGGAAGGCGTGAAACTAAGGCTATTAATTAAACTGGCCATTATCTGGAAGATACTGCCAGACAGCACATGCTAAACTGTATTGGACTACGACGTGTTATAAATAAAGTCTTAAGGGAAGGAAACTATGTTTGTGTGTAGAAGAGAGGTGAAATGATCAAATTTTCAGTCTTATACTGATAATTGAGGATTTATACAAGATATTATGAGGATGTTTGTCGAGATAATTTTTTTCAAAAGAAAGGTGTATCATCATACATCATTCATTATCATGATTTATTTTAGCATTTCAGCTACCATTGCATTTTATCGGATTAACTACACTTCTTTAACACTAAGATCCTTGCGTCTACCCTTCAATGTGTTACTAAAGCCATTCAGTTACCAATGGCTAGCATTCATCTTTCACTATAAAGACCACATACCCCAGAAAAGAAACTTTTAAAACGAGAATTGTGCAATATTATCTTGCCACAAGATCCAAATTATCTTGTCAAAACATAAATCAGTTGCATAATCATACATAGTGCATTATGATTTAGTCGCTGTCAAAAATTGCATTTCATTTTAATACTTCAGTTACTATGGGCTAGAATTGTTGTGAGGTGTACTATTATGGTATTTGAGTGTTGTAGTCGTAGATGCCTTTATTCTCCCTTTATAGAGGAGATAAACTCTGGCCCTAAGGTAATTAAACTTTTATAGCGTGCCTTAGGCTATGACCGAACTAATGAGGCGTACCAGCTGGGTATGTTCGAGGGGCTAAACGTAGATCTTAGAGGGGTTGTATAAATTACAATACTTTTATTCAATTTACATATAATAATTACAGATATAGATATTCTACAGGGACTGGCTGTCCCAAGTAGACCACAAGTCTCAGAAACTACAATAATATATAATAAGATACAGACACTTACAATGATCCGACAAGATCCCAAGGTATTTCTAACGAGAAAATAAATGGGCAGAGGTTCGCCCTGCAAGTCAAAAAGTCTCTCTTCAGTCTCAAAAATCTGGGTATATATATGAAAAACTTGTGCTTTTGTTTTGTAAATATTTTAATTGCAGTTAGGACTTATCATATAAAAGTCTTGACGGACTTAATTAAAAGTTGTAAAAAGAACAAATATTGCAGTGATTAAATAAACTATTAGGGTACATAATTATTATTTGTTTTTAACAATTAAGTATCAGCATAACTTCGGTTAATATATATATATATATATATATATATATATATATATATATATATATATTTTTTTTTTTTTTTTTTTTTTTTTTTATATATATATATATATATATATATATATATATATATATATATATATATATATATATATATATATATCTATATCTATATATATATATATATATATATATATATATATATATATATATATATATATATATATATATATATATATATATATATATATATATATATATATATATATATATATATATATATATATATATATATATATATATATATATATATATATATATATATATTATATATAGATTCGTTATATATATATATATATATATAGATTCGTTCAGTTTTATATTAAAAGACGATCATTAGGATATCAAACCATTACATATATTGGACTCACTTAGCGGCCTGGTTCTTTGGAGTTCGTTTCTTACTGTTCCAAAGAAGAAAAAGCCATAGGCTTTTTCATATTTGTAATCAAATCATAATATATAAGGAATAAAGTTATTATTATCATATTGAAAAGGTTACTGTTACAATATGTTTTTAGACATTCAGTTTCGCTAAAGTTATTCCGTAAACTGCAAAAATATTTATGGTATCTGAGCAATATCTTAAATTTTTAATTCAAACTAGAATAATACCATAAAATTTTAAAATTAGTTCCAATTTTTGTTAGGCTCTTACTACCTGACGCAAAATTTAATTTGTATTTCCATACAAAAAAAATTCAATTTTTTTATGTTTTAGTTTTTAGTTCAGTATATATATGGATCAAAGTTATATTGTGTTAAAATTTCCATTAAAGTCAAACAGTTCGTGGTAACGAACTGTATAGTAAAAGCGACTCGTCTCAATAGTGACTGAAACTCTAAAGAACGGAAATTTGATACCAATACATACATCAAAAGAATTGGATCTTATGCTGATTTGAAATTTATAAGTTTTGTCAAGTTTAGTCTTACTCTTCATAGTCTTATCTTTAAGACTTTAAAGAATTAAAGACTTTAAGGATTACAAGAAAAATTAATCCCTTTATATCTTTTCAACAAGTTGTAAACAGTAACCTTATCAATGTGATTATAATAGCTTTATATTCGTTCTTTATTATAATTGGTATCGAAATTCCGTTTTTAAATTTTCGGTTACTATTGAAACGAGTTGCTCTTACTATACACTTTATTACCACGAACTTTTTAATTTTTTCAATAATCAAATTTCTTTGAAAAGACTGCATTATGAAAAGACATCAAAAATGCAGTTTCTTTGTAAAAAGTGATTCTATTTTTAATTATTTTTTGTTTTTGATTAAAAAGCCACTAGAACTTTTAATTTCCGTTTAAATGAGCCCTCTCACCTACCAACGGATGTTGAAAATTCTTGTGAGACATGTGTTTTCGAAAGCAAGTATTCTTCTCTCTTGTTCCTGGTTCAGGTGCCAGGTTTCAGCTGTGTAAAGCAGCACTGGCATAACATTGCTATTGAAGAGTCGTAGCTTTACCCGTATAGAGAAACTTTGGGACCTCTATACTACGCGTAATCTATTGAAGGCTAAACTGGCCTGGCCGATTCTTGTGCGCACTTCTTTTTTGGTCGATCCGGTGCTTTCTATTATGCTTCCCAAGTATTTTAAATGGACGACTTGCTCTATGTGTTGGTCTCCGCAAGTGATGCTCAGGGGTGAATCTGTGGTAGCTATGCATTTTGTTTTCTCATTATTTATTTTCAGGCTGACCTGGCCATCTCTCTCCCTCTCTTTGTCAAGGAGTTCTTGGAGTCTTTTCTTGCATGATTCTGGGACGGTGATGTCGTCAGCGAAGTCTTCATCCCTGAGGCGTGTTTCTGGATTCAGCTGGATTCCGTCTGTGCTTGTACTTCGCAGTATATAATCAATGACGATTACGAAGAGTAGCGGTGACAAGACCGAACCCTGCTTAACTCCTGACAGAATACGGAAGAAACGAGTTTGCCCATCTGGTGTCTTTACACAGCACTCACTATCTTCATAAAACGCAACGATCAGCGAAACAATCTTTTCAGGGATTCCATACTGCAGTAGGATCTTCCACAGACTTTGGTGGTCCACTGAGTCAAATGCTATCTCAACATCGATGAATATCATATAGATTCTGGAGCGAAGGTGTCTGTCGAGCTGTGAGCTGATTCTCTGCAGTAGAATGTGCGTCAGCAATTTGCTAGGTATGGAAAGCATGCAGACTCCTCGCCAGTTGCCAGGGAAGGACGTATCGCCTTTCTTAAGAATCCTCACAAGGGTGCTGCGTTTCCAATTCGAAGGTATTTTGGCGGTCGTCCAGATTACTGTGAACAGCGCTGTCCAGAACTTGAGGCAGGTCATACCAGTCGCTTTGATCATTTCCGCGGATATCCTGTCTCCGCCAGGCGACTTCCCATTTTTCTGCTTCTTTGCTGCTACTATAATTTCAGTAGATGACGGCGGATCCGTGCTGATTTCTAAGGCAAACAGTGTTGTTGCTGTGATCCCTGGGGGATCATCTGGTGGAGGTCTATTCAACAGCTTCTCGATGTGACTGGCCCAAACTTCGTTTACGTCGGACTGATAAGTTATCAGGATACCTGAGGGGTCTGAGGATTTCTTTCCAATAATTTCATTAGTGATTTTATAGACGGCTCTTGAATCATCTTTCTTCACTGCCTCTTCTGTCTGCGCTGCTTTTTGCTCCAGAAGGTTTGTCTGGTCTTTTCTGGCACTTTTCTTTACCTCTTTATCCGCGGCTCTGTATTCATCGTTTCTGAGGATCTGTTGGTTGGGGGTTTCTCTTTGGATAAGTGATGCTTTTACTTTTTCCCTTGTCTCTATGTGCTCCCATGTTTGGTCAGATAGCCACTGGTCTCTTTGGCTCTTGCGTTCGTTACTACGAACTGTTTGCTATATGGTTATTAGTACACCATTGGTGTTAGATATTACGTCATGTCACTTATTACATCATATATGGTTATTAGTAGACAATTGGTTGAATATTCGTTCTTTATTATACAATCAGCATAAAAATCCAATTCTTTTGATGTGTCTATTGACATTAAAATTCCGTTTTTTAGAGTTTTGGTTACTATGGAGACAAGTCGCTCTTACTATACAGTTTATGTGTTGTAACTTACATAGTCCCCATTTATAATGAACCATATCGATCCAATATGTCTGGATTTTTCTGGATTTTATGAACTCAAAACTCGGTAGGATCTTAAATTAATTCAGTGACCGGTGTTAATTGCTTGACCATTTTTTTCAAAATATTTTTATACGGATTAAAAATGTAATAATCTACTGACTTAGTTCCTCCACATTTATTTATATTTAGTAAAAGCGGTTGAACTCAAATTATTTCAGTGATAATATTGGAGAATAGCCATCAATCAGTGTAAATATAATATAAATAAATAGGACATCCGATATTTTGAGGCAATTACGCTGCGATTGAGGGGGGGAAAGAAAAGTAAGCAGAAGAGGGGTGGAGAGTTGTTAGCAATAGGCGTTGTACTCGCCGAGCTTGCCCCTTAAATTGCGGGGACAATGTAGAAAGCCTTCAACGCTTCCCTTAATTCTCTCACAAGGAAACCACCAGAAAAATATTCAATGAACTAAAGTGGTTACTGGAGTTTTGCTTAATTTCCAAAGCGTTCACCATTCTTTTGGATTGGGAAGGACCTATTCTAACCGCCGTACTCCGTTGAGTACACCAATTAATTTTTTACCTATGATTTCCCCCTAATTAGTTCAATATTCATCTAGCATTTGAACGAGCAAGACGTATTGTGAGCGCGCTATACCTGTTTATCATGTCCGGAGAGGATGAAGAAAATTTTCATTATTGTCTGGTGCTGAATTTTGTTCATCAAAATGTTGAGAAGGGAATTGATGATGAGATGATTAAGAAGTTTGGTGCGGAGTTTTTTGACGTTGATGATATTGTGAAGGCAAAGAAATGGCTTGGGTCCAAGCTTTATTTCAGAAGTGAACTGGATCGAAAGCGTCACTGAGCCATCTAGGTGATATTCTAGACATTATCAAGAATGGTAATACAAACGATTTCGAAATCCCACTATTTGTTATTCTAAGCCCCAATGAAGTGCCATCGATACAAGCCACAGCTTATTCTGCTCTTTTTTCGGAAATGAATGAGCTGCATGTCCAGCTAAAGAAAACTTCCAGCCAGTTCGAGGCATATTCCAACCATTTCCCGCCACTATCACAGTCTGGAGCCAGTCCCTAGAAACCAGCCGATAGCTACTCTACTATTGTTGTCTTTAAATTGCCACCGTCTATTATTGATCCAACAAGCTGTAAGGACTTTGTCGACCAACTAATTTGTTTTTTTGTTGTTTTTTAATATTTACCCAGGGCTGATCGTATGGATCCACTAGTCCTAAAATGTCGGGAGAGGACTATCACAGTCTGGAGCCAGTCCCTAGAAACCAGCCGACAGCCACTCTACTATTGTTGTCTCTAAATTGCCACCGTCTATTATTGATCCAACAAGCCGTAAGGACTTTATCGACCAACTAAGTGGTTATGATTTGATTGCTAGTGTTTGGCTGTAAGAGATAAACTTTTTGTGAATATTGAGAAATCTGTAGCCTCTGATTTCTGTGAATCTGTGAAGTCTGTTGTTTCAGGTGATGGCATGAAGATTTTGCAGAAGTAGTATCTTGGAATAGTAAAAGGAATCCTGCTGTCATTTAGGGCCTTGGGTCGTCCCAAACTGTCAAGCTAGTTTTTTCGGACTTGTTTGGTAAAAGTGACGTGATAAAAAATGGTGTGAAAATCGGATACGAGATTTTCAGCGTTTATGACCTTATAAGTGTACCGCGTTGTTTCTTTAAGTGCAGGTCTCCTGGTCATGTTCTAAAATTTTACCAAGTTTAGTCATACCCATCAAAAGTTACGCGCCAGAGAAAATTTGTCTTATTTTCGAAAAAAGTGGAAACAACCCCTAAGAGTCACAGAACTTTAATGAAAATCATACCATCAGATTCAGCTTATCAGAGAACCCTACTGTGAAAATTTCAAGCTCCTATCTGCAAAAATGTGGAATTTTGTATTTTTCGCCAGAACAAAGATCACGGATGCGTGTTAATTTGTTTTTTTGTTATTTTTAATATTTACCCAGGGCTGATCCTATGGATCTACTAGTCCTAAAATATCGTGAGAGGGCTCATTCGAAAGAAAATCAAAAGTTCTAGTTCCCTTTTTAAGTTACCAAAGATATTGGAGGGCAACTTGGCCCCCACCTGCGCTTGTTTTTTTCCGAAGTCACCCAACCAAAATTTTAAGATAGCCATTTTGTTCAGCATAGTCAAAAATATAATGAATATGTCTTTGAGGATGACTTAATCCCCCACAGTTCCCGGGAGAAGGGTTGCAAGTTATAAGCTTTGCCCTTTGTTTACATTTAGTATTGGTTATTGGGAAGTATACAGGTTTTCTTGAGGAATTTATTTCTGGTGGGGGGGGGGGGGTTCGGAGTAGGGGCTACGGGGGAGAATCTTTTCATGGAGGATGTTTCCTTGGGAGAAGGGACATTTCTATAAAGGGGGCGCCAGATTTCCCAGCATTATTTAAAAAACGATCAGAAATTAAATACAAAGAACAAGTTTTTTTCAACTCAAAGTAAGGAGCAACATTAAAACTTAAAACGAACAGAAATGATTACATATATGAGGGGGTTCGCCCTCTAGTAATACCTCGCTCTTTGCGCTAAAGTTTTTTATCACTTTCAAAAGAGCTATCTATTCTAATTAACCGGCCTTTTTAATTCGAACAAAATTCAAACTTTAGCGTAAAGAGCGAGGTATTGACTAGGGGGCGAACTCCCTAATATACGTAATAAAAACATATGAATATAGAAATTCGTTACGTAAGTTAACTCGTATTTTATGTCAGAATTAAATTTCGAGAAAGCCATTTAGCCAAAAAAAGGAAAATTAATATGTGAATTTTCTTTTAATTATTCATGTACGATGAGCCAAAATCAAATCTGCATTAGTTCAAAAACGTTCAGAAATTAAATTTAAAAAAACAAGTTTTTACTGAAAGTAGGGAGCCATATTAAAACTTAAAACGAACAGAAATTATTCCGTATATGAAAAGGGCTGTCCCCTCCTCAACACCTCGCTCTTTACGCTAAAGTTTGTCTCTGTCTCGCAACTTATGTTTTAAAACTATAAAAAACTTCAGCGTAAAGAGCGAGGTGTTGAGGAGGGGACATCCCTTTCATATACAGAATAATTTCTGTTTGTTTTCAGTTTTAATGTCGCTCCTTACTTTCAGTTAAAAAAAAAACTATCTTTTCACTGGTAAAAATGTATAGCAGATTAAGAAACTGTAGTGCACTGTAGTGCAAAGTGTTGGAGGACTAAACAGTAGTTTTTGTTTAGTTCCCAATAAAAATTGAGATTGTACTGAGACAAAAACATAAGAAAAAAGTTCATAAGCAGCTATCTCGATTTTAGACTATAATTTCTTAGTGCGAGATACTTTAACGTATATGAATTCAATTATTATTGCCTATTCTTATGGGCAATTTATGATTATTTTCAATTTTTTTGCGATGTGAACTATTTTTATGCTCATTTTCTTATACTAGACTTTGTTTGACAGGCTAGAGAAGTTCCAACAGACTCTTTAGTCCCAAAGTCATCAGATGTTCCCTTGGTCCTTATCCTTCCTGACCTAATTGATGTAACTACAACGATGTCCCCATGTGAGTGCAGTACTCCTACAACCATAGCAACTACTGATTGTCCTACTGTCACGTGTCCTGAAATTTCGTCTACGACTATTACGGAAGCAACTTGCCCTACTTGCCCCGAGTGTCCGATGACAGTTTCGCCAACCCAATGCATAGAATCTAGCTCATGTCCTCCTTGCCCGGAGACGCCAATACCAACAACTCAAGGTTCCATGCCTACTACAAACACTGCTATCACAACTACTTGTCCTTTAGACTGTTCTCAATGTCCTCTGACTACTTCTACTGACAACATTAAAACTACTGGATTTACACGAACATCCCCAGGTACATGCCCTGTTTGTCCTGTTACTGAATGTCCGTTTTCGTGTCCCCCAATGTCCACTATTGCTAGCACTGTGTATCCAACGCAATGTCCTCAGTGTCCAAACAACGTTACATGTCCTGAAGTAACTTGTGAACCCTGTGGGACAAGCACAGAAACAACAATGCTTGGATTGATCACCACAACTTCCGGCAAGTAAACTTTGCATATCTTTCGATAATTTGTTAATTACTGCTATTATCCTGGATCCCTAAATAATATAAAACAGCATCTTAAGAATTTTTTTCCAATATAAGCAATAAATCTAACTTATCCTAGGCAAGAAATCAGAAATACCTCTGTTGGTACGTCAGAAAATTACCACATGAAAACTTGTTTGTTACTCTTGTGTCTTATTCCGTCAGTTAATTTTTGACACTGTATAGAAATAACTCCTCTAAGTTAACAAAGTAAGCACCTGACATAAGATAAATTTCTGGTTTTTAAGAGGTTTTGAAAAAACTCCTCGAATTGTTTCTGGAAATCCACTAAGACGTTGGAATCTTGTGAGTATTTTTTGTGTGCTTTTAAGGTAAAGCGTAAACTTGAAACTTTCGTAAATTTAATGATAAATAAAGGGGTATGTGAAATTTCCATTGAACAATGTGTCATCCCCTCCCTTAAGTAAGTACTAATAAGTTAAAAAGTTAAAAATGCTATTTGTCAATAAGGATGAACTATCTCTTGCTATTAAAAAAGTTGGCAAATGGTATGAATTTGTTAAAGTTGAGTCCGTTCCGTGAATCTTGAAATTTTAGGAAATTTTCAAGCTGAAGATTCTTAGGCTAAAATAGGGGAAGAGTGCAGCAGAACTAATGGAAAGCATACAAAAATATATATATATAAATCACACTTCCTCCATGCTTAAACAAGAAGATATTCACACACAGAACAAAAATTAATACAAACATAATCATAAAAAAGAATTCAAAAAAAGGTAGGAGAAAAAAAGAATAAACAAAGATAAACAGTGCAAGACTGCTCATAACGCAATCTGAAAAGGAATTAATTTGACGAGCAGCTCACTCGTCTGTATGCTTTGCGAGTACCTGACCACGATCTGGCCAAATATTTTCATCCCCGAACTTGTCTCTTGCCGCAATCAGAATATCATGACGGCGCTTTATTACAGATTCAGATATAAAACTTTTTGAACCAGCCAAGTTTGATTTGCTTTCAAGAGAGAGAGAGAGAGAACGATAATTTATTAGCCAAAATAACGCTTACATAATCTTTCAACAATCATCGGGGAAACCCATTGCGTTGTATATGATGGTTGTTTCCATCCTTATAATTTACAAGTATATATTTACACTTCACATATAAATCGAAATCACAAAAAAAAACAAGTAGTGAAAATATAACAACTTTTAACTATTAGCACACATTTTTGAACAATATTGTCGATAGACCATATATGACGTGGAAACGAATCACTAGCGAGACCTACTTAAATCAACTTAAATCCTTAACAGCTTCCCAGAAGGTAACATTTCAACCCACTCTTGAACTGGCTAACATTATCCTTCACCTTTACACCCTCAGGGAAATAATTCCACAGCTGTGGTCCTTCAAAATGCGCAAATAAGGATCCGCGTTGAGTCATCCGAGCTTCAGACACCATCCCTGAAGAATGCCTAGTCTCATAACAATAATAAAATGAGTTATATTTAAAAATTTCCCAAACGCGCTCCAGTGAATAACGATTCAAACATTGATAAACAAACATAGATAGTTAATAATCTCATAACTTATAAACAATTAGAATTTTCATTTTAGTGAAGCAACTCAAAGTACTATTTCCAAATCTCACACACTGTCCTAAGACACGAACAACTATATTTTGTAAAATGTGAACTCTTTTAAAACTTCACACAAAATGACTAGTCCACAGCAAACAACCATCGAATAGGTACGAACCGATAAGAGAATTATAAAGGATAATTAGAATTCTTGGTGATTGCTCATTCCTTAGCCTTCTTATAAGATCCAATCCTTTTGCCGCTTTTACTGCTACTGCATAACAGTGTAATGTCCAACTTAAATTGCAATCAAGATAAAAACCTAAATATTTTACACTAAAAGCTTTTTTTAAGAATACACCATTCAGACATATTTTATTATTTAAAATAATGGGAGTACCAATTCTACAAAAAGTCATAAAGTTTGCCTTAAAAACATTAACAGATAGACAGCTGCATCTCGTAAAACTTGCCAGTTAGTTTAGGGCCTTATTTGCCTTTTCAGTCAAAATATTTTCGCAAGATGATGTTATTGTAACTACAGTGTCATCAGTAAAGGCCTTGATTATAGGAATGTAGAATCGTATTGTATCTATATAAATGAGGTGGAGTATGGGCCCAAGCACCGAACCTTGTTGAACTCCGCAATGGACTCTATAGCTTCTTGATTTTCAGCCATCAACATTCACTCTTTAAGCGTTCTTCTTCTAAGATAAAACTCAAACTAACTCAAAGATACATCCTGAACACCTAAAAAACGTAGCTTGCTCAATACGATCTTAAAAACAACATTATCAAAAGCTTTGCTAAAATCTATGAAAATTGAAAGCACTAGCTACCCTTAGTAAAAATCTAGTATTCTGATATATCTTTTTGTCCATTTTGAATATTTTGAGAAAAGTAAATGCTGAATAAATAGCTGATTTTAAGCTTTAGACTGGGTATTTCAGTACTTACTGTGACAGACACTTTTTTTTACAATTCCGTGTGAAATCAATAGATTAAGCCCCTCTCTCTGCTCAAGAAGTAGTAAAATTCAATGTTTTTTTTTTATTTGTGTGTAGCATTACCAGTATAATCAAAATGGAGGGTCAAAGTTAATCTTAGAAATTCACTGCTTTTTCTATCTGAAAAATTTTCTTTTCTTTGAGAAAATTTCTCACTTTCAAAGGCAACCGATTTAAGTCGTGTTGTTTGTTTTTCCGTTGAATAAATGCATCTTTTGTTCCTCGATCTTGTTTCAGCTAAATTGCAAATGTCTTCTAATTTCTGTTCCCTGTAAATACCTATGGTTTCTTATGTGAAAAACACCCGGGTAAATCCAGATCTAGGTCCTCAAAAGTCGTAAGAATCCACAAGAATTTAAACTTTCAGATGTAAGATGTGAATATCGTTCATATAAGTTGTCTGCATTGTTGCTCTCTGTTTTCACGGATATGCCCTTCCCTCAGCCTCTTCAAAAAATTTATATATACGTGCTTGCATAAATTCTTATACTTGTATATGTGTGTCATCTTGTATATGAAGTTTTTTTCAAGAAATGTAGTATATTTTAAATGTTATTTTTGGTCAACCTAGCAGCCTAGCAAATAACCAACCATGGCCCATAGTATCTAAAAATTAAAAACATGTTGAAAAAACTGGCTAGTCATAAAAATTTGCAATTTGTAGGTAATTAAGGAATGGTAACTATTCTGTCGATTGGTCTTAATAGTAATATGCTGTTTTGAAAACAAATTTACGGGAATTTCAAAAAGTAGCCTGAAACCCATAAAAAATGGCTAGACCTATTTGCTCTTAAAGTACAGAATAATTAAAAATTAGATTATTAAAAATAGATGAATTTCATTAAAAATAAAATAGATTTGTTGACAACTAATCACAAAAGGCACTAGATATAACACCCCTTAAACAGCTCTCCATTATGTTCCAGTGCCCCCGCTAGTGGTCGAGAAGGAGTGCAAAAAGTACACATCAGTGCTACCCATGCAAAAAAAGTTATTTTCTTTTTTTCAAGCCAGGGGGCTGTAAATTTTCTGTATTTGTTTTTCGGTTATAGCAATTCTAATGGTGTACTTTTTGTTTTGATCCGACCTTTTTTCAATTACCATTTGTTTTAAAACACTTTTTCAGTTTTTGGTTACTATGGGCCGTGGTTTCTCTGTTCTAGTTGCAACTATCACTGAAACGCTCATGATAGCTATAAAAAATATGTGAGAAAAACTTGTCTTTCGTAGTGGTCAAGTTAAGAGCCTTTGGTAATAAGCTGAAGCTTTTACCTTTAACCGTAAAAAGACAATGGGGAGATTGTCCATATATTTAATGTAGAATTTATCGACAAAACGAACTATTCAATAGATTGTGTGTGTGTGTGTGTGTGTGTGTGTGTGTGTGTGTGTGTGTGTGTGTGTGTGTGTGTGTGTGTGTGTGTGTGTGTGTGTGTGTGTGTGTGTGTGTGTGTGTGTGTGTGTGTGTGTGTGTGTGTGTGTGTGTGTGTGTGTGTGTGTGTGTGTGTGTGTGTGTGTGTGTGTGTGTGTGTGTGTGTGTGTGTGTGTGTGTGTGTGTGTGTGTGTGTGTGTGTGTGTGTGTGTGTGTGTGTGTGTGTGTGTGTGTGTGTGTGTGTGTGTGTGTGTGTGTGTGTGTGTGTGTGTGTGTGTGTGTGTGTGTGTGTGTGTGTGTGTGTGTGTGTGTGTGTGTGTGTGTGTGTGTGTGTGTGTGTGTGTGTGTGTGTGTGTGTGTGTGTGTGTGTGTGTGTGTGTGTGTGTGTGTGTGTGTGTGTGTGTGTGTGTGTGTGTGTGTGTGTGTGTGTGTGTGTGTGTGTGTGTGTGTGTGTGTGTGTGTGTGTGTGTGTGTGTGTGTGTGTGTGTGTGTGTGTGTGTGTGTGTGTGTGTGTGTGTGTGTGTGTGTGTGTGTGTGTGTGTGTGTGTGTGTGTGTGTGTGTGTGTGTGTGTGTGTGTGTGTGTGTGTGTTTGTGTGTGTGTGTGTGTGTGTGTGTGTGTGTGTGTGTGTGTGTGTGTGTGTGTGTGTTTGTGTGTGTGTGTGTGTGTGTGTGTGTTTGTGTGTTTGTGTGTCTGTGTTTGTGCGTGTGTGTTTGTGTTTGTGTGTGTCTGTACAATTTAATGTCATTTAATACTGCTGTCGTTTCAAAAATATTTGATTATTGAAGATAGTCCGATTTCTAACAATGATATGCACCAAGCTTGAAAGTTTTGGTTTTCTTTTTTAAGGTTTTTGATTGTTATAATCCCTTGTCAAAATAGAGAATCATCATTTGTATTAATTGCAAATTTTCGTTCTTTAGGCCTTTCTACTGAAATTGTCTAACTGGTTGCATTCAAAAAGGTTTTCTTTTTTAAGGTTTTTGAATTGTTGCAATTCCTTGTAAAAATATATACAAATATTTTTGCAATTACCAGCATTTGGTCTTTACGCAATTTAACGTCATTTCATACTATCGTCTTTCCAAAATTATTTGATTATTGAAGCTAGGCCAACTTCTAACTACGATATGTACTAAGCTTGAAACTTTTTGATTTTTTTTTTAAAGTTTTTGAATTGTTGTAATCCCTTGTCAAAATAGAGACTCATCATTTGTAATAATTGCAAATTTTCGTTTTTTGAACCTTCTTACCGACATTATATAACTAGTTACGTTCAAAACTGTAAGCTAAATCACGTAGCGAGTTGATTTTATCTAACAAAAACAAGCTAATTTTTTTAATTTTTCCATTATTTTTGTAGTTTGAATTGCAACATTAAAACTATTGATCAGGCGCCTTAAATATTTTTTCAGTTCACATAATATCTTTAGCCATTCTGAACTGAACTTAAAACATTTTTCAACTTTTTTTCTTGTCTTAAAGACATTCCTTATACTTATAAGAAAAGAAATTCGGTAATGATATTTTCTTAACAACAATTTCTACTAAGCTTCAAACTTTTGGTTTTCATTTTTAAGGTTTTTGAATTGTTCTAATCCCTTGTTGAAATATATACAAGTATTTTTGCAATTACAAGTTTTTGCTCTTAACGCAATTTAATTTCATTTCATACTGAGGTATGTTCAAAGATAATTGATTTTAAAAAGATAATTGAAAATAATTGAAAACTATAAAGATAATTGAAAATTAAGGCTCTTATCGAATTTTCTCAAACTTCTGATCTATGTAGATCTTTTTTCAGGCGACAATATTCCAGGACATATATATATATATATATATATATATATATATATATATATATATATATATATATATATATATATATATATATATATATATATATATATATATATATATATATATATATATATATATATATATATATATATATATATATATATATATATATATGTATATATATATATATATATATATATATATATATATATATATATATATATATATATATATATATATATATATATATATATATATATATATATATATATATATATATATATATATATATATATATATATATATATATATATATATATATATATATATATATATATATACATATATACATATATATATATATATATATATATATATATATATATATATATATATATATATATATATATATATATATATATATATATATAATATGTTTGAAATGATAACTGAAAATTAATATATCAATGAAAATCAGATAGAAGTAGGACATATCGTTGAAACTTGCTTTTTCTTCATCATCCTAATGAAAATCGTCTTAGATTCTGATTCCTAAACCAAATTCTAGTTTAGATCCTTATTTCAGCTAACACTTTTAATCCAACAACCTGTCCTGAATGTCCAATTACTTGTCCTGAGGTAACCTGTCCAATGAATAATGGAACAACAATTTCAGGAATGACCAGCCCAACTTCAGGTGAACTTCCCCTTCTTAATTGTGCGGTAGACCATTATAACAGCTTTCCTTGTGTTTTTACGGCCTATGGTATATTTTTCTTTTTCTGGAAAAGTTGTTGGCATCAATCTTCTAACAATTTTGGGCCTATATGCAACTAGTCAACAGTTTATGTTGGTTTTCTCCCTAGATTTGTGTCTGTTCAATTTTCTTTTAGGGGAATCGACAGATGAGTGCTACCGTAGCGTATAAACAACAATATAAACAAAATCCCTTTTGTGGATCACGAAACAGAGAAGAAAATTTATGCGAAATTAGGTAAAATTTGCGGTTGGTTTTTGAAAAGTCTAATTTAACCTAATTACGGTGCTTATTTGGAAAATCTCCCGTCTACTAAATATTTAGACATGAACAAAATGGAATTGTCCTCGCTTTGAAATTAAACTTCTTAGGGATTCTGCAATGTTTGACTTGTGTAGAAACTTGAGCTAAATCTTGAAATATGTTGAAACAGAAACTCTATGCGTTTTCTGATATCCAGGAAATAGTTCTAGTAAAATGGATCTCGAGATCCCAGAGTCCAATTTGATTTTTATTATGGAATTTTTAACGTTCCTCTTGCGTAGTTATTAAGGAACACCGTGTAAAGTAATTACCCTAAGATGCTAAATAACTAATTCATATGCAAAGGAACTTGCTGTTTTTAACAAGTCAGAGTAAGTCTCGAAGTACTTTTCATGTTCTGGATATTTTCACTTTACCTGCATAAGTTCACCTGCAAGTTAGTCTTATTGAAAATCTACCGTCCCAACTTACTTCTCATCATTCTTGATAGCTACGTCTTTTTCGCGGAATGACGTTAATAAAATTGAAATATTTTAAAATAGCTTTAGTAGTTAGTTATGTCTATTTTCAAGTTGACATGTGGCAGTATTCCACAAGTAAGAAATATGCCCTTTATCAGGAAAAAAGTTTTAAATAAAAGTAAAGAGTGATATTAAAACTTAAAAAGAGCAGAAAGTTTGCTGTATATCAGGAGGGCTGCCAATAGGGTCAATCCTCCACTCTTCACAATAAAGTTTTGCTGGTACGTTACTGAAAACACTTTTGAGGGAAGCAAATATTGCCAGTGTGAAATTCCGAGTATTTTAGTACTGATATCATATCAAAACATTTGAATTTAAAGTTTGATTCTTTAAAACAAATGTGGGATAATAAAACCTTTCGCTCTTGAGGCATTATAAAAAATACTTCATATTGCATTGCCATTGCCCTTGTGGTAAAGCTTTGGGTTTTGTAATATTAGGTATACAAGTCAAAGCTTAGAGCCAAGATTCAGGAGTTAAGGGGACAGTAACCCTCCCTTCCCCCACATACAAGGTAATTTCACCCCGTTTTAAGTTTTATTGTATCTCTCTTTTATGTTAAAAAGCTTAGTCACGCAAAAATAAAATCACACCTAATATAAAATCATCTAGTGTACAAAATTGTAGCATTATACAAAATTATATTTTATTTTTAACATTAAATTGTGCGAATTACAAAAGCACGTAGATACAGCATTTTTAAAAGGAGCCCATAAACAGCTCTCTATAGTTTTTTAGTGCCCCTCCAGCAATGAAAAATAAAGAAAGGAAAGAAAAGGGGGGCATATCAGTGCTGCCAATTAAAAAAAAAGAGTAATTTTCCTTGTTGTTCAAGCCAGGGGACTGTGAGTTTCTCCTTTAAGGTTTTCAGCCATGGAGATCCCAATAGAGTACTTATTTTTTCAATCCGATACAATTTTTTTTTGGTTTAGGGTATTTATCAAAATTCCCATAACTTTGTTTTTGAAATAACGTTTTACTCTGAGGCTTAACCAAGTTAAGAGTTGCCATTTCTGAATCAGCACCAAATAGTAATTTTTTTTCACAAGCCAGTTTGTTCTTAAACGCGTTTTCAATATTTGGTTACTATGGACAATTGTTTGATCTCTAGGAGGTTGCAGCCACCACTAAAAAAAAATTTGAGACATTTTTGACAAAAAACATAGCACTTCCATTATGCCTTAATACTTAATATATATATATACAATATATGCAAGGCCGGATAAAGGGCAATTGGAACGATTGGACTCAATCGGGTTCCGCGTTTGAAAGGGCCCCACGCTGCCATCAAAATGAACAACTGATTTCTGAGATTTTGAAATGTTCTTAACAATTCTAGTAAGTGTTGCTTCTGGAGAGAGATCATTTTTCAGGCTAAAACCGATAAAAAAAACTATGTGATATCAACAATAAATCAGGATAGACTAAATAGTTTAGCAATTATGTTGATTTAAAGTAAAGACGCAAGGAAATTAGATTTTAAAATCGTTTTAGAAGAATTTACAGAACAAAAAATTTAAAAATACATTAATTCATGTGCCCGTATTCGGTATTGTAAATTTCAAAAGGAATTTTCAGCAGTTTCAGAATATTTAGGGGACACAAACGTAAATTAACGTAAGCACAAAATAAGTTCAAAACAGAACAAAAGAGGACAAACACGTAAGCTTAAACTGAACAAACTGGACCATCAAATGACACAAGATCAAGAGAACGACCTGAGAAATGCAGATGTACGGGTGATAAGGAACAACCTAGACCATCAAAATTGACAAGACTAATCCAAGCAGCTGAGGCCAAAGGCACTGAAACAAATGTCTGAAGCAATGATAAACGAAAATAAAGATCAAAGAAATATGAAGTTACAATATTAGCCAAACTGACAATTAGTACAAGTCAAAACGAAAGTATAGAACATAGAAATATGCAGTTAAAAGATAATTGGCAGTGAGAATCACAACGACTCAAAAACAAAAGTGAAGAACACAAAAAAGGCGTTACAAGACATGCGACAATGAGGATCAGAACGAATCAACATCAAAATGAAGAACCGGAAATATGTGCTTAGTATTTGTACGACAATGAGAACAAAGAAACTTGCAGTTAGAAGATAATCCGCACCGAGAATTACAAGCAACTTTAGGAATCAGAACGTGTCAAAAATGAAAGTGTAGAAAAAAGAATTGTAGGGTTAGCAGACAAGCTAAAGCGAGTATCAGAAAGTGTTAAAAATGACAGTGAAGAACAAAGAACTGTGCTGTTAGAAGATAATGAGAATCAGAACTAGTCAAAAATGAAAGTGCAGAACAAAAAAATATCATGTTAGAAGAACAAAACCATCAAAATATTTGATATCCCCAAACTGTGGCGTAAAACCCAGTAAAATCCTATAAAGATGCCGTAAACTTCGCAAGTTTTATTTACAAGTCATTGGGACTCTTCAACTGTGTATGTATTCAGTGTGGAGTCGTCCATTATCCCGCAGGAACAGTAGCCTACAAGGATGATCTACTTGGGGGGTTCTGTCTGCTTAGTTAAATTCCATTCCATTCCTGCATCAACAATCTCCACTTGAATTTATTTGGCTTTTATAGGACATTTCTTGCTCTCTAAAGAGCTCCATAAACAAATATGAAACTGGAACTCAGGTATTGCTTTAAATTCAATCAAAATAAGTGATGATTGAACCTTAAATAGTCATATTTTCAAAAGATCTGGACAAATTTATCACAAAATCAATTTAGCGGAACACCCATCAAAGACCCCTGAAGGTGGTTTTGAACCATATTCATACAGTGAAATGTACTTTTTAGACCCCAATGGAGATGCTTTTTACAAGGAGTGCCTTTCACATCTTTGAAATTATTAGAATTAGTCGTGACCCAATATCTTGTAAGATATATTGCGAGACACAAATAGCTATACTAAAGATTACATGAATGAAAATGTATATATATATATATATATATATATATATATATATATATATATATATATATATATATATATATATATATATATATATATATATATATATATATATATATATATATATATATATATATATATATATATATATATATATATATATATATATATATATATATATATATATATATATATATATATAGAGCCTGCCGCCGCGCCGATGAGGGATGACCGGCAGCGGCGGGGCCAAAAATAGCGCGCCACGTCGCGCCGCCGGTAAGATGTCGGCGGCGCGCCGCCGGCGCGATCAATGTTGACCGCAAACATTAATGTTTTCATCAGTCTTTCTCAAATCACAGTTTAAATTTACAACAGATTTGAGCCGATTCATGAGTTCAAAAATTCACAAGTCGCTGGCTGGAAACTGGTCTTCTTCGTTATTCATCAAGAGAAGTAGAAATCCGGTAGAAACAAAATGGCTGTGACGTTTCAGAACCCTTGCATAATACGAGTAGTTGAAGTATCTATTAGCTATGTATTCTTAATATAAATAATTATCAAAATTAGTATTTTCATAATGTCCTTTGCCTATATCTGTTTTGTCACTTTTAAAACAGTTGAAATCGGCGACTTTGATATTGATTGTTTTTTTTTTTTTTTGGTATTTTGGATTCCTAAAAAGCCTTATTTTATTAAAAACTGGTTTTTAATAACAATTTAAAAAAATACATTTTAAAGTTTTTTTTGGCTTCTTTATAGAATATATGTCATGTAGGCTAAGGCTGAACTGCTGCTTTTTTATTGATTTTGGCTGCTCTTTTGAATATTATTCATTTTTTCTTTTATAAACATATAAATACCTAATATCAGTCAAATTATAAACTGCATCTAAAAGGAGTAAATTTATCAAATTGAAAAATACATGATGAACACTTCACATGAGAACATTTCAGTTACAAAGAAACAAAAAACACTTAATGGTGTATTCGGTATGAAGAAAAATGAAGTGCCAGCTATTTTCTTAGGTAAAAAATAAAAAACTCATCCGTTTTAAATGTAATTAAATAAAATAATATGCAGATTGGAGTAGCTCCAGGAAGATGTTGGGATTTTCATCAAAGTTCGTCACTTTTAATCCAAGTAAAATGTTAGGACACTTACTATCAGTTATTGAGTTTAAGCTTTGATTTCCAAATGCTCACAAAAATTACCAAAGTTAAAAAAGTCGCAACAATGAGTCATATGTGGTCAAAATACTCAAAGACTCCTCTTTGATCCCTACCCAGGCTCAAAGCTTCTGCTATGGTCATTTCCATTGAAATCTCCAAAGAGTTTTTTTTTTTAAATAGCTTTTAAGCATAGTTAGGGGTATTTAACCTTTTTTGCTTTTCTTCAAAGCTTCGAAAAAAGTGTTATAATATTCCAAATGTTACATTTGTTATATTTGTGCATATTTTCGGTAATCATTTGTGGGGTGATCGAATTTCTTAAACCACTGTAGATACTTAAGTAGTAAGTTATATAAAGTTTCTGAATACACATGCACTTTCACCAGCCTGAGGCATGGATATGTGTGTAGTTTAACCGGTACATTGGGTTACCAGGGCCAGTTACCTATTACTATGAACCCGACATGGCTTGGCAGACAGGTTTTCTATTATGACACTCATTTTTTGTGTGTCAATCGCTTAGAGAAAGCTGGTGCTTACTCCATATGATAACTTGATTAGTCAGTTTTTTAAAAAACTTGGCAAGCTATAATGTACTCAATTAAAAACCCTATATAATGTCCATTTACTGCATTCCAATAACTTTGAAAACAATGGATTTGTCAATTTTCAATGTGAGTACACATTTTATTCTTTTATTTCCCAAAAAATAAATTTAAAGACAAACGTTTTGCTAGTGAATTAAAATGTCATATGAGCTGAGCCCCCCTCCCCTCCACCCATACAAAATAATTAGTGGGGGACGAGTATCTTTAAGAGAAACATAACAGCGTGCTTTTTCTCCTATGTAAATAAAATATCTCCAATCTGAGTATTGTTACAAGGTTGCATTTTTTTGAAAATTAGAATCTTATCATTCGGACAAACGTTTTTTACTAGCAGGCAGTATTTTTTTTCTGGTTTGAATGACAAGCTTGAGTGTTACAAAGAGTGTGACAGTTTTGGGGGTCAAATTTCACAGGCTCTTGCTATAAATGGATTTTGTCTAATTTCAGTACCACGGCGGATGACTTTAGAACATAATTAGCATGGGAGAGGGCCTAGCTGCCCTCCATTTTTTTTTGGTCACTTAAAAAGGACAATGGAACTTTTAATTTCCGTTCGACTGAGCCCCCCGGGTAATTCTAGGACTAATGGGCCGGTACGATCACCCCAGGGAAAAAAAAACAAAAAAAAAACAAGTAGGCCATAGCATACATCCGTGATCTTTCTTCTGGCAAAAAATACTAAACTCCACAGTTTTGCAGATAGGAGCTTTTAACTTATATAGTAAGGTTCTCTGATGGTGTAATTTTCATTAAAGGTCTATGAGTTTTAGAGGGTGTTTCCCCCTTTTTTCGAAAACAAGGCAAATTGTTCTGAGGCACATAGCTTTTGACCGGTATAGCTAAACTTGATGAAACTGATATATTTGAAATCATCATCATAAGGATTCGCTCTTTACGCTAAAGTTTTTTATTGTTTAAAAAAATGAAGTTCTGAGACAGGGTCAAACTTTAGCGTACAGAGCGAGGTGTTGAGGAACGGGCAGTCCCTTTCATATAGAGAATAATTTCTGTTCGTTTTAAGTTTTAATGTCGCTCCTTACTTTCAGTTTTAAAAACTTGTTTTTTTTTTATTTAATTTCTGATCATTTTTTAGTTAATGCACCTTTTATTTGCATAAGAATTTTACTTTTCTTTTGCTAAATGGATGTCTTTACAAATTAACTTACGTAACTAACTTCTATATTCGTATATCTTTCTTCTGGCAAAAAATACAAAGTTGCAGATTTTTTGCAGATATGAGCTTGAAACCTATGTAATAGGGTTTTCTGATACGCTGAATCTGACGGTGTGATTTCATTAATATTCATTCACTTGTAGGGGATGTTTCCCCCCTCTTAAAAAAATCGGGTAAATTTCGGGTAAAAAGACATCAAAATTTCGTTTTAAAAAGTTTGTATTACTATTGAGCCGTATCGCTTGTTTTTTTATTGTTTTTTTTATTACCTGTATGTTATTACGTATATGAGGGGGAGGGTTCTCACACCAGTAAATACCAAACTCATCTAGTTAAAAGTTAGAAAAAAATTTTGATTAAAAACACCCAGAATCACAAAGGCCGTTTAATTGGAAGATATAGCGCGTTTGAAAGCACTAAAAAAAAAAATTGTGGCGTAAAGATCGAAGCATTGACTTGGGGGAGAACCCCCTCACATACATTATAATTTCTGTTCGTTTTTATTTAGCAGTAAGAAGAAGGAAGGTAAAGAAATTAATAATAGGAGCACCTTTAAGCCATTATATGCATCACGCCTTAATGAGCAATAAACTTTTTGCATTTAAACAAGAGGAGGGCAAAGGTGAGTGAAGTATCTTTTAAAGGCATTTTGGAGAAAAATATTGTTTCAACATTAAAATCTCCAGTACGTGTTAGACCAGATCATAACCCCCAAAGTCACTTCTGTTATCAGTCGTAATTTAAAAAGATTTTTTTTTCCTGTATTGTTTGTAGGCGGTAGCGTACATTAGGAGAGGGCTACATGAGCAATCCTCCCCTCCATCGAGATCTTCATAAAAGGGAAAAGGAGGATTTGTATGCAAACTATTAAATGGAAAAACAAGTCACAGCAACTAGTTTTGGCCCATATTCTGTAATAATACAAGGTTAAAATTAGCCCCTGATTTGTATTAACATTTTCATCTAGGACCAATTTCAGCCTGGTGCTATAAACGATCATAAACGGCCGAAAATGCTCGTTTTGAGTTTGACTCGATTATTTATTGTAATTTCTTTTCAGTTTGGGTTTCATTTATTTATAGATGCTGATTAGAGGTAGTTTCATCTTTGGTAGATTATTTTATTTTAGTTTTGCTCAATTTTTGTTTAATGGAAGTCCTTATATCTCTTTGAAAAACTTGTTTTTTAGAAAAAGTCAGTATTAAGTTGTTGTTCAAATTCTTACTTGAGTAGATACAACTGTGAAGGATCTAAGCCCTTTTTGGTCATTGATAGACTAGGCAATGGGATATTATAGTGAACTTAGCTATAAATTTAATAACATAAAATATTTGATTCAAGATGTGAAACGCAAAAAGAACCTTATTCGGCATTGGGCCAGGTTTATAGACTGCCTATAGACGGTCCGTAATTTAAGCTACTAAAAGTATAAAACTATAGAGTTGTTTATTGAACAATTCGTTGCTTCACGAAAAGGCAAGGGAAGATTTGGTTTTCTTGTAATCTTCAAGAACTTAGTGCTAATTTCAGTTGAGTTTGGTAAAATTTAACCTTGGCTTATTCTATTTATTCCAGCATCGTTGGATTTTTACTCTATATGTGGCAATGGAGTTTTTCTAATACTAAGTATTAATAAAAAAAAATTAGTAAAAAATAGTGTAGCATTTGAAAATTAAATTATGTTTTGTATACCAATTTGACCAAATTAAGAGACCTATTGTTTAATTAAAATAGGAAGCTTTTTTAAAAGTATAAAATGCTTTAATTTAGAGAGTATCATATTGAAAATATGCTTGGGCCAGGTTTATAGACTGCCTATAGACGGTCCGTAATTTAAGCTACTAAAAGTCTAAAACTTTAGAGTCGTTTATTGAAAAATTCGTTGCCCCACGAAAAAGCAAGGGAAGATTTAGTTTTATTGTAATCTTCAAGAACTTACTTTTTATTTCAGTTGAGTCTTTGAAAATTTAACCTTGGCTTTTTCGATTTATTTCAGCATCATTGTGTTGTAACTCTATATGTGGCAATGGAGTTTTCCTAATACTAAGTATTAATAACAAAAAATTAGTAAAAAATAGTTTCGCAATTGAAAATTAAACTATGTTTTTGAGGCCAATTTGACCAAATTAAGAGACGTATTGTTTAATTAAAATAGGAAGCTTTTTTAAAAGTATAAAACGCTTTAATTTAGAGAGTATCATATTAAAAATATGCTGGGCTTAGCCTCCATCTAGGACTTCCGCTCTTTTCTTTATGTGTTTAAGTAGCTTGAAATTTAGGTGTTTAAGCTTGCAAGCTACCTACTGAGAAAACTGAAAATAATTTTATTTTAGGAAGTTGTTGATCAAACCCCCAGCAAAAGCGAGCAAAGTTGGATGTCACCCCTGACAGCAATGTGAGTCATAGCAAAATACACCATGAAAATACCCCCTTGCACATTTTCGAAGATTCGAGAGCTACAAGAAAACAGATAAGGATGCTTATAAAAACACAAGAAAAAGATAGACACTCACTTCTATTTAAAGGAAGAGATGTGAGACGCTATGCTCAGTTAAACAATGGAAGGAAGCATCCTATAGTGTTGTTATGCTAAATTTCCAATTGGTCTGTGAATGTTCGTTTCTAAAAGCAGTATTGTTTTTATTTCAAATAAAATTCGTTGGCTTTTTTAATGCTCCCATTACTCAAAGGGTCCAGATATTCTTAGAATATAGTTTATATCCTAGCCCCCCTGCGATATAACCTATTCATCACTTGAAAAGCCCATATCTGAGGTAGTCACGGCTATTTTTTTGTTTATCAAGGAATTATCTGAATGCATTTAAGGTATAGTATGAACGGCTAGCAAAAAAAACGAAAGTACTACCACTAGTAACAACTCACTGCACTAAAAAACCATTTATTTCATTGAAATGCAATAGATGGAATATTTCAGAAGTGTTATTTCGTGGCTAATCTAGTCAAAGATTTGTCTCCCGTCACAGTTACATTCTCTTGATTTTTCAAATTTTATTTTGAATTTCTTTCATTGACATGATAGAGTTGGAATATTTCAGTAGTATTTTGTTGTAATTTACCATCTCACAGTTACATTCTCTTAATTTTTCAAAGTTTATTTTGAATTTCTATCATTGAAATGCAAGAGTTGGAATATTTCGGTAGCGAATTTATGGCAAATCCAGTGAAGAATTTTTTTTTTGAAACGCTTTCTGGGTCTCATTACAAAAATGACGTTCCTCCCAAAAACATAAGTTGTTCCCACAAAAGGATTTTCGTTCTTAATTAGAAAAAATTAAAAAAAACACTTTTTCCCACAAAATAAGTTTTTCAAAGAAAAGTAAAGAACTCCATTAAACAAAAATAACATCAAATAATCTACCAATCGTGAAACTGCCACAAATCAGCATCGATAAATAAATGAAACCCAAAATGAACAGAAATTACAATAATTAACCGAGTCAAACTCAAAACGAGCAGAAATTAACACAAGTTGGGCGCGAAACCCCTATGCCTTCCCAAGGCCAGAACAAAATTTGCACTTTACTGAAAAATACAAGTGAATGATTCGAATTGTAAGAAGGAACTGAACAAACATCACTCCATTTTTAAGACATTTTAACATAAGTTGGACGCAAAACACCTATGCCTTCGCAAGACACGAACAAAATTTGCACTTTACTGAAAAAATACAAATTGTTTTACTTTTACACCTTTAATAAATCAAATTATATTAACATTTTGATCACTAAATATCAATATATGTATATTAAACTGATAATGCACATTCACTTCTATTTTTTAGGAAAGTGCGAATTTTGTTCTGGCCTTGGGAAGGCATAGGGGTTTCGCGCCCAAATTATGTTAATTTCTGGTCGTTTTGAGTTTGACTCAGTTAATTATTGTAATTTCTGTTCATTTTGGGTTTCATTTATTTCCCAATGTTGATTTGTGGCAGTTTCACGATTGGTAGATTATTTGATGTTATTTTTGCTAATGTTTAGTTTAATGGAGTTCTTTACTTTTCTTTGAAAAAATTATTTTGTGGAAAAAGTGTTTTTTTTTAATTTTTCTAATTAAGAAACTGAATTACAAAATCAAAATTAAATTGCATTTACTGCTTTTCATTTAAACTAATGCAGTTTCTATAAAAAAATTTGAAATTATTTCGTTTAAACTATTGCAGTTTCTATAAAAATGACTGAATTACAAAATCAAAATTAAATTACATTTACTACTTTTCGTTTAAATTAATGTAGTTTCTATAAAAAATTTGAAATTATCTCGTTTAAACTATTGAAGTTTCTATAAGGTTAAGTTAAAAGGCTGCTCACCAAGTTTAGCCAAATAAAAGCGTCTATTTGCAGCATTCCCCTTCATCTTCCAAATTGTAAGAAGGAACTGAATGTATATCATCCCATTCTTAAGGTATTTTATACGTTATATCTTGGAAATTAAGTCTCTCTCTTCTTATCAGATTCAAACGCTTAATACCTACAAGCATATGCGAGTCAAATTTCATCTTAAAGTGCTAACGTATCTGATAAAACCTCTAATTTTCACCTTTTTCTTCATTAAGTATCAATTACTTCAAGAAATTAATTCCACATTTTTGCAGATAGGAGCTTGAAACTTCCGAAGTAGGGTTTTCTCATACGCTGAATCGGACGGTATGATTTTGAAACCGTGTCACTCTTTACTTACAGTTCGTTACCACGAACTGTTTGAAAAAATATTAGTGTTGTTCCTTACTTTCAGTTGGAAAAAAAAACTAGTCGCTCCTTACTTACAGCTCGTTACCACGAACTGTTTGAAAAAATATTAGTGTTCTTCCTTACGCGATAGACTTATTAGAGTGACAAAAAACTTCTTTTTTTTCCACAACCCACAAGAGGACATTTTTCAACTAAAAGTAAAGAGCTACTAGACTAAATCAAACATGTGGTGAAATAATAGCGAAAAATTGTTCAAACCTAAATTTTCTGTAAAGCTATGACGGTTTTTAGAGTTTCGGTTACTATGGAACCTTGTCGCTCCTTACTTACAGTTTGTTACCACGAACTCTTTGAAAAAATATTAGTTTTGATCCTTACTTTCAGATGAAAAAAAAACTAGTAACTAATTAAGTACAGTTAGTTACCGCGAACTTATTGAAAAAATATTAGTGTTGTTCCTTACTCGATAGACCTATTAGAGAGACAAAAAACTTTTTTTTTCCACAACCCACAAGAGGACATTTTTCAACTAAAAGTAAAGAGCTACTAGACTAAATCAAACATGTGGTGAAATAATAACGAATAATTGTTCAAACTTAAATTTTCTGTAGAGCTATGTTTAGCGATAAACTTATTAGAGTGACAAAAACTTTTTTCTTGGGTTGACCTAGGTTCACTTAGAGTCGCGCGCGACACTAAGTGAACCTAGATCAACCCAAGAAAAAAGTTTTTGTCACTCTAATAAGTTTATCGCTAGACATAGCTTTACAGAAAATTTAAGTTTGAACAATTATTCGTTATTATTTCACCACATGTTTGATTTAGTCTAGTAGCTCTTTACTTTTAGTTGAAAAATGTCCTCTTGTGGGTTGTGGAAAAAAAAAGTTTTTTGTCACTGTAATAGGTCTATCGCGTAAGGAACAACACTAATATTTTTTCAAACAGTTCGTGGTAACGAACTGTAAGTAAGGAGCGACTAGTTTTTTTTCCCAACTGAAAGTAAGGAACAACACTAATATTTTTTCAAACAGTTCGTGGTAACGAACTGTAAGTAAGGAGCGACACGGTTCAATAGTAACCGAAACTCTAAAAACCGTCATAGCTTTACAGAAAATTTAAGTTTGAACAATTTTTCGCTATTTTTTCACCACATGTTTGATTTAGTTTAGTAGCTATTTACTTTTAGTTGAAAAATGTTCTCTTGTGGGTTATGGAAAAAAAAAGTTTTTTGTCACTCTAATAAGTCTATAGATTAAGGAACAACGCTAATATCTTTTCAATCAGTTCGTGGTAACGAAATGTAAGTAAGGAACGACTAGTTTTTTTTTCACACTGAAAGTAAGGAACAACACTAATATTTTTTCAAACAGTTCGTGGTAACGAACTGTATGTTAGGAGCGACACGGTTTCAAAATCATACCGTCCGATTCAGCGTATGAGAAAACCCTACTTCGGAAGTTTCAAGCTCCTATCTGCAAAAATGTGGAATTAATTTCTTGAAGTAATTGATACTTAATGAAGAAAAAGGTGAAAATTAGAGGTTTTATTGTTTTATCAGATACGTTAGCAATTTAAGATGAAATTTGACTCGCATATGCTTGTGGGTATTAAGCGTTTGAATCTGATAAGAAGAGAGAGACTTAATTTCCAAGATATAACGTATAAAATACCTTAAAAATGGGATGATATACATTCAGTTCCTTCTTAAAATTTGGAAGATGAAGGGGAATGCTGCAAATAGACGCTTTTAATTGGCTAAACTTGGTGAGCAGCCTTTTAACTTAACTTTATAGAAACTTCAATAGTTTAAACGAGATAATTTCAAATTTTTTATAGAAACTACATTAGTTTAAAAGAAAAATAGTAAATGCAATTTAATTTGATTTTGTAATTCAGTCATTTTTAAAGAAACTGCAATAGTTTAAACGAAATAATTTCAAATTTTTTTATAGAAACTGCATTAGTTTAAATGAAAAGTAGTAAATGCAATTTAATTTTGATTTTGTAATTCAGTTTGTTAATTAGAAAAATTAAAAAAAAAACTTTTTCCACAAAATAAGTTTTTCAAAGAAAAGTAAAGAACTCCATTAAACTAAAAATTAGCAAAAATAACATCAAATAATCTACCAATCGTGAAACTGCCACAAATCAACATCGATAAATAAATGAAACCCAAAATGAACACAAATTACAATAATTAACTGAGTCAAACTCAACACGACCAGAAATTAACATAAGTTGGGCGCGAAACCCCTATGCCTTCCCAAGGCCAGAACAAAATTTGCACTTTACTGAAAAATATAAGTGAATGTGCATTGTCAGTTTAATATACATATATTGATATTTAGTAATCAAAATGTTAATATCATTTGATTTATTAAAGGTGTAAAAGTAAAACCATTTGTATTTTTTCAGTAAAGTGCAAATTTTGTTCGTATCTTGGGAAGGCATAGGTGTTTTGCGTCCAACTTATGTTAAAATGTCTTAAAAATGGAGTGATGTTTGTTCAGTTCCTTCTTACAATTCGAATCATTCACTTGTATTTTTCAGTAAAGTGCAAATTTTGTTCTGGCCTTGGGAAGGCATAGGGGTTTCGCGCCCAACTTGTGTTAATTTCTGCTCGTTTTGAGTTTGACTCGGTTAATTATTGTAATTTCTGTTCATTTTGGGTTTCATTTATTTATCGAGGCTGATTTGTGGCAGTTTCACGATTGGTAGATTATTTGATGTTATTTTTGTTTAATGGAGTTCTTTACTTTTCTTTGAAAAACTTATTTTGTGGGAAAAAGTGTTTTTTTTAATTTTTTCTAATTAAGAACGAAAATCCTTTTGTGGGAACAACTTATGTTTTTGGGAGGAACGTCATTTTTGTAATGAGACCCAGAAAGCGTTTCAAAAAAAAATTCTTCCCTGGATTTGCCATAAATTCGCTACCGAAATATTCCAACTCTTGCATTTCAATGATAGAAATTCAAAATAAACTTTGAAAAATTAAGAGAATGTAGCTGTGAGAAGGTAAATTGCAAGAAAACACTACTGAAATATTCCAACTCTTGCATTTCAACGAAAGAAATTCAAAATGAACTTTAAAAAATCAAAAGAATGTAACTGTGACATGGTAAACCATTCTGTGACTAGGTAAACAACGACAGAACACTACTGAAATATTCAAACTCTTGCATTTCAATGAAATAAATGGTTTTGTAGTGCAGTGAGTTGTTACTAATAGTAGTACTTTCGTGTTTTTTGCAAGCCATTCATACTATACCTTAAATGCATTCAGATAATTCCTTGATAAAAAAAAAATAGCCGTGACTACCTCAGATATGGGCTTTTCAAGTGATGAATAGGTTATATCGCGGGGGGCTAGGGTATAAACTATATTCTAAGAATATCTGGACCCTTTGAGTAATAGTAGTATTAAAGAAGCCAACGAATTTTAATTGAAATCAAAAAAATACTGCTTTTAGAAACGAACATTCACAGACCAATTGGAAATTTAGCATAACAACACTATAGAATGCTTCCTTGCATTGTTTAACTGAGCATAGCGTCTCACATCTCTTCCTTTAAATAGAAGTGAATGTCTATCTTTTTCTTGTGTTTTTATAAGCATCCTTACCTGTTTTCTTGTAGCACTCGAATCTTCGAAAATGTGCAAGGGGGTATTTTCATGGTGTATTTTGCTATGACTCACATTGCTGTCAGGGGTGACATCCAACTTTGCTCGCTTTTGCTGGGGGGTTTGATCAACAACTTCCTAAAATAAAATTATTTTCAGTTTTCTCAGTAGGTAGCTTGCAAGCTTAAAGACCTAAATTTCAAGCTACTTAAACACATAAAGAAAAGAGCGGAAGTCCTAGATGGAGGCTAAACCCAGCATATTTTTAATATGATACTCTCTAAATTAAAACGTTTTATACTTTTAAAAAAGCTTCCTATTTTAATCAAATAATAGGTCTCTGAATTTGGTCAAATCGGTATCCAAAAGATAATTTAATTTTCAATTGTGAAACTATTTTTTTTTTACTCATTTTTTTGTTATTAATACTTAGTCTTAGGAAAACTTTATTACCACATATAGAGTTACAACACAACGATGCTGAAATAAATAGAAAAGGCCAAGGTTAAATTTTCAAAAACTCAACTGAAATCAAAAGTAAATTCTTGAAGATTACAAGAAAACCAAATCTTCCCTTGCCTTTTCGTGAGGCAACGAATTGTTCAATAAATGACTCTAAAGTTTTAGACTTTTAGTAGCTTAAATTACGGACCGTCTAAAGGCAGTCTATAAACCTGGCCCAAGCATATTTGCAATATGAAACTCGCTACATTAAAGTTTTTTATACTTTTAAAAAAGCTTCATATTTTGATCAAATAATACATCTCTTAATTTAGTGAAATTTGTAGCCAAAACAAAATTTATTTTTCAAATGTGAAACTGTTTTTTACTCATTTTTTTGTTATTAATACTTAGTCTTAGGAAAAATTCATAACCACATATAGAGTTAAAAAACAATGATGCTGAAATAAATAGAAAAGGCCAAGGTTAAATTTTCATAAACTCAACTGAAATCAAAAGTAAGTTCTTGAAGATTACAAGAAAACCAAATCTTCCCTTGCCTTTTCGTGAAGCAACGAATTGTTCAATAAACAACTCTATAGTTTTAGACTTTTAGTAGCTTAAATTACGGACCGTCTATAGGCAGTCTATAAACCTGGCCCAATGCCGAATAAGGTTCTTAATGCGTTTCACATCTTGAATGAAATATTTTATGTTATTAAATTTATAGCTATGTTCACTATAATATCCCATTGCCTATTCCATCAAGGGCCAAAAAGGGCTTAGATCCCTCACAGTGGTAGCTACTCAAGGAAGAATTTGAATAACCCTTTTATATTGACTTTTTCTAAAAAATAAGTTTTTCAAAAAAAGGTAAAGAATTCCATTAAACAAAAATTGAGCAAAAATAAAATCAAATAATCTACCAAACGTGAAACTACCACTAATCAGCATCTATAAATAAATGAAACCCAAACTGAAAAGAAATTACAATAAATAATCGAGTCAAACTCAAAACGAGCATTTTCGGCCGTTTATGATCGTTTATAGCACCAGGCTGAAATTGGTCCTAGATGAAGATGTTAATACTAATCAGGGGCTAATTTTAACCTTGTATTATTACAGAATATGGGCCAAAACTAGTTGCTGTGACTTGTTTTTTCATTTAATAGTTTGCATACAAATCCTCCTTTTCCCTTTTATGAAGATCTCGATGGAGGGGAGGATTGCTCATGTAGCCCTCTCCTAATGTACGCTACCGCCTACAAACAATACAGGAAAAAAAAAATCTTTTTAAATTACGACTGATAAAAGAAGTGACTTTGGGGGTTATGATCTGGTCTAACACGTACTGGAGATTTTAATGTTGAAACAATATTTTTCTCCAAAATGCCTTTAAAAGATCCTTCACTCACTTTTGCCCTCCTCTTGTTTAAATGCATAACGTTTATTGCCCTTTAAGGCGTGATGTATATAATGGCTTAAGGGTACTCCTATTATTAATTTCTTGACCTTCCTTCTTCTTACTGTTAAATAAAAACGAACTTAAATTATAAGGCATGTGAGGGGAGGTTCTCCCCCAAGTCAATGCCTCGCTCTTTACGCTACAATTTTTTTTTTTAGTGCTTTCAAAAGAGATATCTATTCTAATTAAAACTGCCTTTTTGATTCTGGGGTTTGTGAATCAAAATTTTTTTTTAACTTTTAACGTAAAGAGTGTGGTATTGACTAAGGGGAGAACCCTCCCCCCTCATATACGTAATAACATACACGCAATAAAAAAAACAATACAAAAACAAGCGATACGGCTCAATAGTAATCCAAACTTTTAAAAACGGAATTTTGATGTCTTTTTACCCGAAATTTACCCGATTTTTTTAAGAGGGGGGAAACATCCCCTACAAGTGAATGAATATTAATGAAATCACACCGTCAGATTCAGCGTATCAGAAAACCCTATTACATAGGTTTCAAGCTCATATCTGCAAAAAATCTGCAACTTTGTATTTTTTGCCAGAAGAAAAATATACGAATATAGAAGTTAGTTACGTAAGTTAATTTGTAAAGACATCCATTTAGCAAAAGAAAAGTAAAATTCTTATGCAAATAAAAGCTGCATTAACTAAAAAACGATCAGAAATTAAATAAAAAAAACAAGTTTTTTAAACTGAAAGTAAGGAGCGACATTAAAACTTAAAACGAACAGAAATTATTCCCTATATGAAAGGGACTGTCCCCTCCTCAACGCCTCGCTCTTTACGCTAAAGTTTGACCCTGTGTCACAACTTTATTTTTTTAAACAATAAAAAACTTTAGCGTAAAGAGCGAATCCTTATGATGATGATTTCAAATATATCAGTTTCATCAAGTTTAGCTATACCGGTCAAAAGTTATGTGCTTCAGAAAAATTTGCCTTGTATTCGAAAAAAGGGGGAAACACCCTCTAAAACTCATAGACCTTTAATGAAAATCACACCATCAGAGAACCTTACTATAGAAGTTAAAAGCTCCTATCTGCAAAACAGTGGAATTTCGTATTTTTTGACCGAAGAAAGATCACGGATGTATGCTTAGGGCTACATGTTTTTTTTGTTGTTTTTTTTCCCTTGGGTGATCGTACCAGCCCAGCGGCCCTATAATATCCCGGGAGGGCACAGTCAAACGGAAACTAAAAGTTACAATGTCCTTTTTTAGTGACAAAAAAAAATTGAGGGCAATTCGGCCCCCTCTCACGCTAATTTTTTCCCAAAGTCATCCACCGCGACATCAGAATTAGACAAACCCCATTTATAGCAAGAGCCTGTGAAATTTGACCCCCAAAACTCTGACACTCTTTGTAACACGCAAGCTTGTCATTCAAACCAAAAAAAAAATACAACATGCTTGGAAAAAACGTGTTTCTGAATGATAAATAACTGTTTTTCAAAACAATTAAAACTTTTAAACATAGCTGTGTAGTAGATATTTTATTTATAGAATAGAAAAAAGCATGGTTTGACATTTCTATCAAATATACTCATCCTATTCTTTATCTTTTGTATTGTTGGAGGGTGGGGGGGAGCTAAGCTCCTATGAAGTTTTAATTTACTAGTAAAATATTTTTCTTTAAATTTTTTTTTTGGGAAATAAAAGAATGAAAAGTGTACTCACATTGAAAATTGACGAATCCATTGTTTTCAAAGTTATTGGAATGCAGTGTATGGACATTATATAGGGTTTTTAATTGAGTACACTATAGCTCGCCAAGTTTTTTAAGAAAACTGACTCATCAAGTTATCATATGAAGTGAGCCCCACCTTTCTCTAAGCGATTAACACACAAAAAATGAGTGTCACAATAGAAAACCGGTCTGCCAAGCCATGTAGGGTCCATAGTAATAGGTAACTGACCCGGGTAACCCAATGTACCGGTTAAACTACACACATATCCATGCCTCAGGCTGGTGAAAGTGTATGTGTATTCAGAAACTTTATATAACTTACTACTTAAGTATCTACAGTGGTTTAAGAAATTCGATCACCCCACAAATGATTACCGAAAATATGCACAAATATAACAAATGTAACATTTGGAATATTATAACACTTTTTTCGAAGCTTTGAAGAAAAGCAAAAAAGGTTAAATACCCCTAACTATGCTTAAAAGCTATTTAAAAAAAAAAACTCTTTGGAGATTTCAATGGAAATGACCATAGCAGAAGCTTTGAGCCTGGGTAGGGATCAAAGAGGAGTCTTTGAGTATTTTGACCACATATGACTCATTGTTGCGACTTTTTTAACTTTGGTAATTTTTGTGAGCATTTGGAAATCAAAGCTTAAACTCAATAACTGATAGTAAGTGTCCTAACACATTACTTGGATTAAAAGTGACGAACTTTGATGAAAATCCCAACATCTTCCTGGAGCTACTCCAATCTGCATATTATTTTATTTAATTACATTTAAAACGGATTTTCATTTTTTACCTAAGAAAATAGCTGGCACTTCATTTTTCTTCATATCGAATAAACCATTAAGTGTTTTTTGTTTCATTGTAATTGAAATGTTCTCATGTGAAGTGTTCATCATGTATTTTTATGGTAATGGGAGTATTAAAAAGGCCAACGAATTTTATTTGCAAGGGGGTATTTTCATGGTGTATTTTGCTATGACTCACATTACTGTCAGGGGTGACATCCAACTTTGCTCGCTTTTGCTGGGGGGTTTGATCAACAGCTTCCTAAAATAAAATTATTTTCAGTTTTCTCAGTAGGTAGCTTGCAAGCTTAAAGACCTAAATTTCAAATTACTTAAACACATAAAGAAAAGAGCGGAAGTCCTAGATGGAGGCTAAACCCAGCATATTTTTAATATGATACTCCCTAAATTAAAGCGTTTTATACTTTTAAAAAAGCTTCCTATTTTAATTAAACAATACGTCTCTTAATTTGGTCAAATTGGCCTCCAAAACATAATTTAATTTTCAATTGCGAAACTATTTTTTACTCAATTTTTTTTATTAATACATAGTCTTAGGAAAACTTCATAACCACATATAGAGTTAAAACACAATGATGCTGAAATAAATAGAAAAGGCCAAGGTTAAATTTTCACAAACTCAACTGAAATCAAAAGTAAGTTCTTGAAGATTACAAGAAAACCAAATCTTCCATTCCCTTTTCGTGAAGCAATGAATGTTCAATAAACTACTGTAAAGTTTTAGACTTTTAGTAGCTTAAATTACGGACCGTCTATAGGCAGTCTATAAACCTGGCCCAAGCATATTTTTAAGATGATACTCTCTAAATTAAATCGTTTTATACTTTTAAAAAAGCTTCCTATTTTAATTAAACAATACGTCCCTTAATTTAGTCAAATTGGGCTCCAAAACATAATTTAATTTTCAATTGCAAAACTATTTTTTACTCATTTTTTTTACTAATACATAGTTTTAAGAAAACTTCATAACCACATATAGAGTTATAACCCAAAGATGCTGAAATAAATAGAAAAGGCCAAGGTTAAATTTTCACAAACTCAACTGAAATCAAAACTAAGTTCTTGAAGATTACAAGAAAACCAAATCTTCCCTTGCCTTTTCGTGAAGCAACGAATTGCTCAATAAATGACTATAAAGTTTTAAAATTTTAGTAGCTTAAATTACGGACCGTCTAAAGGGAGTCTATAAATCTGGCCTAATGCCGAATATGGTTCTTAATGCATTTCACATCTTGAATCAAATATTTTATTTATTAAATTTATAGGTATGTTCACTATAATATCCCATTGCCTATTGCATCAAGGGCCAAAATAGGCTTAGATCCCTCACAGTGGTAGCTACTCAAGGAAGAATGTTAATACAAATCAGGGGCTAATTTTAACCTTGTATTATTACAGAATATGGGCCAAAACCAGGTGCTGTGACTTGTTTTTTCATTTAATAGTTTGCATACAAATCTTCCTTTTCCCTTTTATGAAGATCTCGATGGAGGGGAGGATTGCTCATGTAGCCCTCTCCTAATGTACGCTACCGCCTACAAACAATACAGGAAAAAAAAATCTTTTTAAATTACGACTGATAATAGAAGTGACTTTGGGGGTTATGATCTGGTCTAACACGTACTGGAGATTTTAATGTTGAAACAATATTTTTCTCCAAAATGCCTTTAAAAGATACTTCACTCACCTTTGCCCTCCTCTTGTTTAAATGCAAAAAGTTTATTGCTCATTAAGGCGTGATGCATATAATGGCTTAAAGGTGCTCCTATTATTAATTTCTTTACCTTCCTTCTTCTTACTGCTAAATAAAAACGAACAGAAATTATAACATATGTGAGGGAGTTCTCCCCCAAGTCAATACCTCGCTCTTTACGCTACAATTTTTTTTTTTTAGTGCTTTCAAAAGAGCTATCTATTCCAATTTGTGATTCAAAGGTTTGTGAATCAAAATTTTTTTTTTAACTTTTAACGTAAAGAGTATGGTATTTAATAAGGGGGGAACCCTCCCCCTCATATATGTAATAACATATACATAATAGAAAAAAAACAATAAAAAAACAAACGAGACGGCTCAATAGTAATCCAAACTTTTAAAAATAGAATTTTGATGTCAACAAACATCTAAAAAAAATGTGTTTATAGTACTTATTGTAAATATATAACTAATGTTAAGATTACTAATACTGATCGAACGCAAAGAGTCTTATAAAATTTAACTATTTTCGTAAAGAGGGGGGAAGAACCCACTACAAGTAAATGATTTTTCTTAAAAATCGCTATATGAGATTTAACGAATGAGAAAGTTCTCTTGCATAGCTTTCAAGCTCATATCTGCAAAAATCTGCAACTTTGTATTTTTTGCCAGAAGAAAAATATACGAATATAGAAGTTAGTTACGTAAGTTAATTTGTAAAGACATCCATTTAGCAAAAGCAAAGTAAAATTTTTATGCAAATAAAAGCTGCATTAACTAAAAAACGATCAGAAATTAAATAAAAAAAAAACAAACAAGTTTTTTAAACTGAAAGTAAGGAGCGACATTAAAACTTAAAACGAACAGAAATTATTCCCTATATGAAAATGACTGTCCCCTCCTCAACGCCTCGCTCTTTACGCAAAAGTTTGACCCTGTCTCACAACTTTATTTTTTTAAACAATAAAAAACTTTAGCGTTAAGAGCGAATCCTTATGATGATCATTTCAAATATATCAGTTTCATCAAGTTTAGCTATACCGGTCAGAAGTTACGCGCCTGAGAGAAATTTGCCTTGTTTTAGAAAAAAGGGGGAGATACCCTCTAAAACTCATAGAACTTTAATGAAAATCACACTATCAGAGAACCCTACTATAGAAGTTAAAAGCTCCTATCTGCAAAACTGTGGAATTTGTATTTTTTTTTGCCAGAAGAAAGATCACGGATGCATGTTTAGGGCTACTTGTTAATTTTTTTTTTTTTTTTTTTCCTGGGGTGTTGGTACCGGCCCAGCGGCCCTATAATATCCCGGGGGGGCTCAGTCAAACGGAAATTAAAAGTTATAGTGTCCTTTTTAAGTGACCAAAAAAAAAATGGAGGGCAACTAGGCCCCCTCCCACGCTAATTTTTTCCCAAAGTCATCCGCCGTGAAATCGGAATTAGACAAACTCCGTTTATAGCAAGAGCCTGTGAAATTTGACCCCCAAAACTCTCACTCTCTTTGTAACACTCAAGCTTTTCATTCAAACCAGAAAAAAAATACAACATGTTTGGAAAAAGCTTGTTTCTGAATGATAAAAAACTGTTTTTCAAAACAATTAAAACAAACAGAAATTAAAATAAGTCAAACTCAAAACGAGCAGAAATTAATCTGAGTAGGGTTCTACACTAATGCTTCCTAAAAGCCAGAAAATAATTTGTACTTTACTGAAAAAAATTCAAATGAATTTACTGAAAAAATATGCATTGTCAGTTAAATATACATATTCTGATATTTATTCCGTAAAATCTTGATTAATTTTTGTTTTCTTAAAGTTATAAGTGAAAACCTTTAAAAGAATTTTTTTCAGTAAAGTACAAATTATATTCTGGCTTTTAGAAAGCATAGGGTTTGGTACCCTACTCAGATTAATTTCTGCTTGTTTCGAGTTTGAATTATTTTAGTTTTTTTTTGGGGGGGGGGGTTCATTTATTTATTGATACTGATTTCTGGTAGTTGTATGCTTGGTAGATTATTTGATTCTATTTTTGTTCATTTTTGGTTTAATGGAGTTCTTTTTTTTCAAAAAAACTAATTTTGTGCAAAAAGTTTTTTTGAATAGTTTCTGTTCGTTTTATATTGACATAGTCTTTTTCAGCGAGAAAGACTGAGCCACTTCAGAAGTAAAACAACCATCCCTTCCATGAAAACCTTTAATACCCCCTGGGCAAAACTTATAACCCTTGCCCCTAATCTTTGGGTTTTTTTTAACCCTAAAAGCCTTGTCAAATGATAATTAGACAATTTTGACAAATTAGACAATTAGACAAATCTCAAAATTTCTATTAGACGCACTTCGGAACAATATAACGTGTGTGTAGGGGGGAGAGGGTAGCTGCCCTCAGATCACTTTGACTCTTAAAAAGAGCACTAGAGTGTCTGATTACAAATACAATGATCCCTTTTTGAAGTTTATATGACCACACTTTCTATAAAAACTCTATATCTCCCCAGGGCATAACTTACAACTCTTGCCCTGAAGGCTGAGGGGGGGGGGATTTGTTATCCTCACAGACATAATTTCCCGACCTTTCTGATAGGCTTAACAAAATGGGTATATTAAAAAAAAAACACTAGTCCTCTCAATTTGGAATCGAATGAGCCCCCTTTTGAAGCTTCTACGTTAAAACTCTCTATAAAAACGTTATATGCCCCAAGGGCATAACTTACGACCCCTGTCATGAGGGCTATGGGGGGAGGGTTGTCATCCTCAAAGACATAATCTCCAGATCTTTCAACTACGTTAAACAAAATGGTCATATCAAAATGTTGATCGGAAATGTTTCAGGAAATGATGGGCGTTGGGAAGGGGCAATTCTCCCTCTGATTACTTTCGACTATTAAAAAGGGCAATAGCCCTCTCAATTTCTATTCAAAAGAGCCCTGTTCGAAGTTTTTTCGACAACACTTTCTATATGACATTATATGCCCCCAGAGCATAACTTACAACCTTAGCCCCGAGGGCTGTAGGGGGTGGCCATACTCAAAACATAATTCCCGGACCCTTCAATTCAACAAAATTGCTATATCAAAATGTTGATCGGAAGTGTTTGGGTAAATGATAGGTATGAGGGGGGCATTCGCCCTCTGATCACTTTCGACTGTTAATAAGGGCACTAGCGCTCTCAATTCCCAATAAAATGAGTCCTTTTTGAATTGTATACTACAACATTGGCAAAGACCTAATTTCCAGAAATTTCTACTATGTTAAACTAAATGTCAATATCAAAATTTTGATTCGACGTGCTTGGAGAAATTGTAGGCTTGAGAGGGGCGTTAGTTGCCCTCCAATCACTTTTGGCTATTGAATAGGGCACTACCACTTTCAATTTCCAATCAATTGAGCCCTTTTTGAAGTTTCTACGACAACGCTTTCTATAAAACCTTTTATGGTCCCAGGGCATAACTTACAACCCATGTGCTGACGGCCGAGGGGAGAGCGTCATCCTTAAAGACATAATTTCAAGATTTTTCAACTACGTTGAACAAAATGGCTATCTCAAAATTTTTATTGAATGTTTTTGGGGAAATGGGGGGCGTGGGACGGGTGTTATTTTTCCTCCAATCACTTTTGATTATTAAAAAAGACACTAGTCCTTCAAAGTTTTTGAAGTTTCTATTACAACGCTCTATAAAAATGTTATATGCCCCAAGGGCATAACTTAAAACTCTTGCCCCAAGGGGTATGTAGGGAGGGGGATTGATCATCCTCAGAGACAAAATAACCAGAACGTTAAACTACATTAAAAAAATAGCTATCTCAAAATTTTGATTGGATGTGTTTGGGGAAATGGTAAGCGTGAGAGGGGGGTTAGTTGCCCTCCAATCAGTTTCGACTAGCCTATTAAAAAGGGCACTAGCCCTTTCAATTTCCAATTGAATGAGCCTTTTTTTAAGCTTCTACGACAACATTTTCAATAAAAAAAGCCTTAGATGCCCCCAGGGCATCACTTAAAACCTTAGCCCTGAGGGCTCTGGGGGGAGTGTCTTCCTCAAAGACCTAATTTCCATAACTTTCATCTACGTTGAACAAAATGGCTATCTCTAAAATTTTGATTGGGTGTGTCTGGGGAAATGGTGAGCGTGAGAGGGGAGCTAGTTGCCCTCCAGTCACTTTCGACTATTAAAAAGGGCAGTAGCCCTTTTAGTTTCCAATTGAATGAGCCCTTATTGAAGTCTCTAGGAAAACACTTTCTATATAAACCTTATATGCCATCAGGGCATAACTTACAACTCTTGCCCTGAGGGGTTTGGGGGGGTTTGTCATCCTCCAAATCGTAATTTCCAGAATTTTCAATTAAGGTGAACAAAATGGCTGTCTCAAAATTTTAATTGAATGTGTTTGGAGAAATGGTGGGCTTGAGAGAGGGTTTAGTTGGTTTCCATTCACTCTCGACTATTAAAAAGGGCACTAGCAATTTAAATTTCCAATCAAATGAGCCCTTTTTGAAGTTTCTACTACAACCCTTTCTATAAGAGCCTTAAATGCCCCCAGGGTATAATTAAAATCCTTTCCCTAAGGGTTCTAAGGGGGTCGATTGGATGTGTTTGGGGAAATCGTGGGCGTGAGAGGGGGTTAGTTACCCTCCAATAACTTCTGACTATTAAAAAGGGCTCTAGACTTTACAATTTCAAATCTAATGAACGCTTTGAGGGCTATGAGGGGGTTGATTGGATGTGTTTGGAAATGGTGGGCGTGAGAGGGGGGTTTGTTTCCCTCCAATTTCTTTCAACTATTAAAAAGGGCACTAACCCTTTCAATTTCCAATCGAATAAGCCCTTTTTGAAGTTTTACGGAAACGCTTTCTATAAAAACCTTATATGCCCCCAGGGCATAACTTACAACCCTTGCTGTGAGGCCTGGGGAGCGTGTTATTATTGTTGAACAAAATGATTATATGAAATTTTGATTGAATGTGTTTTGGGAATTGGTGAGCATAAGAGGGGGGTTAGTTGCCCTTTAATCACTTTTGAATATTAAAAAGGGCTCTAGCCTTTACAATTTCAAATCGAATGAACCCTTTGAGGGCTCTGAGGGGGTTGACAGGATGTGTTTGGGGAAATGGTGGGAGGGGTGTTAGCTGCCTTCCAATTTCTTTCAACTATTAACAAGTGAACTAACCCTTTCAATTTTTAATCAAATGAGCCCTTTTTTAAGTTTTATGAACACTCTTTCTATAAGAACCTCATATGCCCCCAGGGTATAAGTTACAACCCTTACCCTGAGAGTTGTGGGAGGGTCGTCATCCTCAAAGACCTAATTTCCCAAACTTTAAACTACGTTGAAAAAATGGCTATCTCAGAATCTATATTTTTGGGGAAATGGTGGGCGTGAAAGGGGGATTAGTTGCCCTCCAGTTACTTTCGACTATTAAAAAGGGCACTAGCCATTTCAATTTCCAATCGAATAAGCCCTTTTTGAATTTTCGACGACAACACTTTCTATATTTACTCAAGTTCGTCATAGGCAATGCTATTGCGCTGCCTATTTCAAATAGACAAAAAGGGCACTAGCCCTTTCAATTTCCAATTGAATGAGCCCTTTTTGAAGTTTCTATGACAACACTCTCTATAAGAACTTTATAGTCCCCAAGGGCATAACTTACAACCCTGGCTTTTAGGGGTGGGGGGTTTATCAACCTAAAAGACATAATATCCAGAACTCTCAACTACTTTGAAAAAAATGGCTATTTCAAAATTTTAATTGTGGAAATGCTGGGCGTGAGATGACGTTAGTTGCCCTCCAATCAGTTTTGACTAGCCTATTAAAAAGGGCACTAGCAGTTTCAATTTCAAATTGAATGAGTTCTTTTTGAAATTTGTATGACAACAATTCCTATCAAAAACCTTATATGCCCCCAGGGCACAACTTACAACCATTACCTTGAAGGCTGTGGGAGAGGGGGATGTCATCCTCAAAGACCTAATTTCTAGAGCTTTCAACTACGTTGAACAAAATGGCTATCTCAAAATTTTGATTGGATGTATTTGGGGAAAAGGTGAGCCCTTTTTGAAGTTTCTAATAAAACGCTTTCTACAAAAAAAACATATATGTCCCCAGGGCTCAATTTACAACCCTTGCTCTAGCGTTCTCACGTATGTTCAATATGTTCAATTGTATAACCTTCATCAACAAGACACCTCTCTGGGGTGGGGGTATAACTCTTTCTTCCAAAATTATACATGTTAATAATAATAAATAACGCTTGATCTTGATTTGTAAATTAATTTACTTTGCATGGTTAGAATTGGCGTAAACTCTATGTTATGTTCCTACCAAACTATGTTTGTCAGAACTTGGTTTCTATTCACATGAGTTGATCTTTAATCACAGTTTCTTGCTCCAAGCTGTTTGACACGGAACTCTTTTAAATGTGAGGGAGGCTGCAAGTCCCTTCCCCGTGCACCTCCTCAATCTCTGCTTTTTACATTCATGTTTAGTAATTATACAGCAATGCTTCGATAACCCATGAATGGTATTCATCCCTGAAAAGCATACTCAGTAAATATTTTTTAGGGTCTAAGAGGGAAAGGGCTCTGAAATAATTTCTCACCTGCCTTAACCTTTTAAAACAAAGATAACAAAATCCTTATTTTAGCTAACACTGTTTACCCAACAACGCGTACAGAATGTCCGATTACTTGTCCAGAAGTTACTTGCCCACCTGCAACTTGCATTACTGACGCATTTACTACTACGTCCGGAATTACAACAACAACTCTAGGTGAACATACTTTTGTTTCTTTTTTTATTTTGATACTATTTACTGACCCAGTAACAGAAAAACAGTCTGCTATCAGGACTGATTATAGGCAGGTGGTATTCATCTCTGAAAACTATACTCAGTGAATATTCTTTAGGGTCTAAGAGGGAGAGGGCCCTGAAATACCAAAAAAAATACTTCCGTGGTTCTGTACAACATTACAAACAATTTGCAATGTTTCCGTTCTCAGCTAATTTCCGACCCAAAGCTAAAAATTCAGGTTGGTTATTCGACAAAATTTTTGTAAACAGAGGTAAATATAATGCAAATTATTTTCTACTTTTTGTGATTATTGTGTTCTATAGCTTTCTGGATTTTATCCCTTGTTAAATATGAATAATATTTCTTCATTGTGTATTCAGTATTTCCAGTATTGTAAATTTCTTCTTTTTCTCCCTCCTTTGTACCGTAATGGGAAATTTTGTCAAAACTTGGGAGGAACGATATATTTAGTAAAGTCACCATGCTAAGTGTAAGCTTCTGGATATTGGAAAAATAATGCATATGCTTAGGGACGAGTGTTTCATTTTATCTCAGTATGGTGTTTGATAATGATTAAATAAAAAAAATAAGTTTTTTTGAACTGGAAGTAAGGAGCGACATTAAAACTTAAAACAAACAGAAATTATTCCAAATACGAAAGGGGTTGTCCCCTCCTCAACGCCTTGCTCTTTACGCTAAAGTTTGACTCTCTCTCACAACTTTAGTTTTTAAAACAATAAAAAAACTTTAGCTTAAAGAGCGAGGCGTTGAGGAGGGGAAAGTCCCTTTTATATACGGAATAATTTCTGTTCGTTTTAAGTTTTAATGTCGCTCCTTACTTCTAGTTAAAAGAAATTATTCTATTTCTGATCGTTTTTTAAATAATGCAGGTTATGGTTTAGGCTCACCGTACATAAATAATTTAAACGAAATTTGTATATTAATTTTAGTTTTTTTTGGCTAAATAGCTTTCTCGAAAGTTGTTTAATTTTATTTACGAACGTTTTTATTAGTAATAAATATACGTAGCTTACGAACTAGCTTACGTAACAAACTTCTATATACGTATATTTTTATTACGTATATTAGGGGGCTCACCCCTCTAGTCAATACCTCGCTCTTTACACTAAAGTTTGATTATTTTTCTAATTCTTTAAGAATGACCCCTTAATCACAAAGGCCGTTAATTAGAATAAATAGCACTTATGAAAGTTCTGTAAAAAACTTTAGCGTAAAGAGCGAGGTATTATACTAGGGGGCGAACCCAATCACATACATAATAGTTTCTGTTCGTTTTAAGTTTTGAAGTTGAAAAGTTTTCAGTTGAAAACTTGTTTTTTTTTTAATTTCTTATCGTTTTTTTAAATAATGCTGGAAAATAAGGTGCTCCCTTCATAGCAATGTCCCCTCCCCCATGAAAACTTCCTCCATGAAAAGATTTCCCACGTATCCCCCGACCCCCCCCCACTACCAGAAAAAATTCCCCCTGAAAACGTACTTCCTAATAACCAATGCTATATGTAAACATTAGGGAAAGTTCATAACTTGCAGCCCTTCCCCCGGGGACTGTGGGGGATTAAGTCATCCTCAAAGACATAGTAATTGTATTTTTCGACCATGCTGAACAAAATGTCTATCTCAACATTTTGATCGGGTGACTTTGGGGAAAAATAAGCATGGGAGGGGGTCTAGTTGCTCTCTATTTTCTTGTATCTTTAAAAGGGCACAAGAACTTTTAAATTCTTTTCGAATGAGCCCTCCCACGATATTCTAGGACCACTGGGTCAATACAATCACCCGTGAGAAAAAAACAAATAAACACGCATCCGTGTTCTTTCTCCTCGTAAAAAATAAAAAATTCCACATTTTTGCAGATAGGGGCTTGAAACCTCTACAGAAGGGCTCTCTTATACGCTGAATCTGATTGTGTTATCATTGAGGTTCTATGACTTTTAGGGTGTGTTTCCCCTTCTTTTCTAAAATAAGGCAAATTTTCTCAGACGTAGATTTTGATCGGTAAGACTAAACTTGGTGAAACTTTTATATTTGAAATCAGCATAAAAATCTGATTCTTTTGATGCATCTATTTTCATTAAAATTTCTTTTTTTAGTTTCGGTTACTATTGAGCCGGGTTGCTACTAACTTACAGTTCGTTACCACGATTTGTTTGAAAGTCTATATGCATACCGCTTCAATCGTTCTCAGTATTTTTATTCAGTAGCTTTCCAGCACTGTTCAGGTCAAAATTGCTGAATGGTGGAGCATGATTGCGGTTTATCGGGACAAAATATCAGAAAATGGCTCTTAACTGTGGCGTCATCTCTTTTGTTACTCTAAAAGCTTGCCATATTTTGCACTTTTCATTCGAGTGAGCCTTCTTTTGTTAATCAGCGATTGCTGGCTTGACATAATCATCGCTGCAGAAATAAATGAATGCATTTAAAGTTCCTGACCCTTTAGATTTAGTGGATTCATTAGGGTGCGATACGTTTAAGAGATGTCTAAATCGTTTGCTTCATTTTCTGTCATTTAATATTTATTTACGTGTGCTGTTTGGATTAATTTTATATTATGGATTTTTCTTGGTTAGAATTTGATTTTTTTCTTTTTTTTTTTATTTACTCCGCTTTTTTTTATGTTGTAAGGGGGCAAAAATAAACTTTTCTTAAATGGATTACAATTATTCTTCAGAAAATTAAGGAATTTCGGACTTCTGTTGATACCGCTCTAGCGTTCTTATATATGTTTATATTTACTGTGTAACCTTCATCAACATCGCATCCTTCTGGGGTGTGGGGTGTAATCCTTTACACCAAAATTATGCATGTTTTAAATAAATAACATTTGATCTTGATTTATAAATTAATTTACTTTGCATGGTTAGATATAGAATAAACATTATGTTCTGTTGATACCAAACTAAGTTTTTCAGAATTTGGTTTCCATCCACATGAGGCACTCTTTAATTACAGTTTGTTGCTGCAAGCTGTTTGACAGGGAACACTCTTAAATGTGAGAAAGGCTGCGAATCCCTCCCCTATCCACTCCTCTTTCTCTGCTTTTTACATTCGCGTTCAGTAATCGTATAGCAAGGCTTCGATAACCCATGAATGGTATCCTTCCCTGAGAAGCATACTCAGTAAATATTTTTTACAATCTAAGAGGGAGAGGGCCCTGAAATTCAAAAAACCAAAATTTAGGGTCATCACCTTTACAACTTTCTAGGAGAGTTCTTCTATAACTCTTTTGTACGGGGAATGTCAATCTCTCCTCTCCCTTTCGTGAAAGTATATATGTTGATGCAGTCTTCTCGGTTATACTTTAAAAGACACCCCTATTTTATACTAAGAAACTAAGAAACTCTGACAGGCTTGAAACATACATAGTATGTAGATAGGGTGAGGTAGATCTCATTCAACACATAGCATTTTGAATTTTGTTGTATGCATAACTGACACCAGAGACTAGTGACTAGAGGGTTTAAAAGGACGGTAACCGTACTCTCGTTTGTAGCAATTCTGTTCATTTTAAGTCTGACCATATTTTTAATTTTAATCTCTGTTCGATTTAGGTTTTATCAATTCATCCGTAGCAGTATGTATTATTTTTTAGTTTTTATTTCTGTTCGTTTTGTCTTCAATTTATTTCTTCATACCAATTTCTGTGCATTTTGTGTTTGAATTATTGCATGAATTTATTTCTGATCATTTTAGATTTTAATGCAGATCTTAACTTTTATTTGAAACGCTTATTTTTAACTTTTTTTTATAAATTAATAAGTATAAATGGAAATCTTGCCTTTCTTAGCCCCCTTAAAACAAAGAAATCCAAATCCTTATTTTAGCTAATACTGCTTACCCAACAACGTGTCCAGAATGTCCGATTACTTGTCCAGAAGTTACTTGCCCACCTGCAACCTGCATTACTGACGCATTTACTACCGAATCTGGAATTACAACAACAACTCTAGGTGAACATTCTTTCGTTTCTCTTTTGATTTTTGGTAATATTTACTGATCCTATAGTAGATTAAATAAAAAAACAAGTTTTTTTTTTTACTGAAAGTAAGGAACGACGTTAAAACTTAAAAGGAACAGAAATTATTCCGTATATTAATGGGGCTGTCCCCTCCTCAACATCTCGCTCTTTGCGCTAAAGTTTGAATTTCTCACAACTTTATTTTTTTTAAACAACAAAAAAACTTTAGCGTAAAAAGCGAGGCTTTGAGGTGGGGACAGTCCCATTGATATACGGAATAATTTTTTTTCTTTTTAAGTTTTAACGTCGTCCCTTACTTTCAGTTAAAAAAACTTATTTTTTTTATTTGAATTTTGAACGTTTTTGAATTAATGCAGGTTTTGATCTTGGCTCACCGTACATGAATAATTAAAACAAAATTTGTATATTAATTTACTTTTATTTGGTTAAATGGCTATCTCGAAACTTGTTTAATTTTAATTACGAACGTTTTTATTAGTATTAAATATACGTAACTTACGAATTTACTTACATAACGAACTTCTATATTCAGATATTTTTAATACGTATATTAGAGGGTTTGCCCGCTAGTCAGTACCTTACTCTTTAAGCCAAAGTTCGAATTTTGTTCCAATTCTTTAAAAATGACCGCTTAATCACAAAGGCCGTTAATTAGAATAAATAGCTCTTATGAAAGTACTAAAAAATCTTTGGCTTAAAGAGCGAGGTATTGACTAGGGGGTGAACCCAATCATATATGTAATATTTTCTGTTCGTTTTAAGTTTTGACGTAGCTTCTGTTGCAGTTGAAAAACTTGTTTTTTTTATATTTAATTTTTGATCTTTTTTTAAATAATGCTGGGAAATCCGGCGTCTCCTTCATAGCAATGTCCCTTCCCCAAAGAAAACTTCCTTCATGAAAAGATCCTCCCACATATCCCCCGAACCCCACCCCACTACCAGAAAAAATCCCCCCTGAAAACGTCTGTATACTTCCCAATAAACAATATTAAATGTTAACATTGGGTAAAGTTCATAACTTTCAGCCCTCCCCCCGGGGAATTCGGGGAATTAGGTCATCCTAAAAGAACTACTTATAATATTTCTGAACATGCTGAACAAAATGGCTATCTCAAAATTTTGATCGGGTGACTTTGGGAAAAATGAGCGTGGGAGGGGGCCTAGTTACCCTCCATTTTTTTGGTCACTTAAAAATGGGACTAGAAATTCTAATTTTCAATCAAATGAGCCCTCCCACGATGTTCTAGGACCACTGTGTCGATATAATCACCCCTGGAAAAAAAACTAATAAACACGTATCCGTGATATTTCTTCTGGCAAAGAATAAAAATTCCACATTTTTGCAGATAGGAGCTTGAAACCTCTACAATAGGGTTCTCTGATACACTAAATATGATGGTGTGATTTTCATGAAGTTTCTATAGTTTTTAGGGGGTCTTTCCCCCTTTTTTGGCAAATCAGCCAAATTTTCTCAGGGGCGTCACTTTTGATGGGCGTGACTAAACTTGATGAAACTTATATATTTGAAATCAACATTAAAATCTGATTCTTTTGATGTATCTATTGGTATCAAAATACCGTTTTCTAGAGTTTTGGTTACCATTGAGCCGGGTCGCTCCTTACTTACAGTTCGTGACCACGAACTGTTTGAAAAACAGTCTGCTATTAGGATTGATCTTGTTCAGGTGCATTCGGGATATACAACCACGATCTCTTGCTCATAAGGGCCTTGCACTTCTAGCGTGGTTAATCGGATAAGGAAAACTTAAAAGCTGCTATAAATGATTCAGTATTATTGATTTTTTGCTACAATGTTATTCGTATGTTTTTTTTTTCAAAAGTAAATTACTCTGTTCAATCTTATTTCAGTAAATTTGTTCATTATTGTCTACCGTCTGCAGTTTCTCCGTCTCATGTTACCGATGTGTCTTTATCTTCCGTTGAAACTGCTCTTAAAAGATTAAATCCTTGTCTTTTGATTTTGATGGGATTTCTGCAATTCGTCTTCAGTCTGCCTGCAAATTTTTGTTTTACACCTTCCGTTGTAATTTCAATTTTTTTTAAGTTCGTCTGTTATTGCCTACTCGACAGCTTCCTCTGCAGCACTGTAACTTCAGTTCTCAAAATAGGTAAATCTCCTCTTAAGTTTTTTAAGTAAAGTTTTTTAATATATTCTTCTTTCGTACCTTACTGCTGTGATTACTTCCGGAGAAAATCAACTTAATTGAAGGACTGGGTTTAGATGTAGTCATGCTCTCCGGATTCTTTCTTCTCTTCTTTTGGATGCTCCTCCAAATAACCAATATATTCACCTTGACGCTCTTGGCATTTCCAGATCTTTTGATTCTATTAATCATTTCCAGCTTTTTCGCTCAAATTTACGAAGGGATAAATATTTCAAGGATTTTATTGCTCAAGTATTGGTACTATACTTGTACTATCCTGGTATATTTTCTTAAAGCTAAAGTTAATAGTTAGATTTTTCAAAAAAGAATACTATTTCCAAAAGGGGTCGGACAAGATGGTGTTCTGTCACCTAATTTATTCAAAATATTAATATCTCAAGTAAGCAATAATATGCTTCCGGTATACTTTTCTGGGTTGACTAATGTTTGGTATCTAGCATTTGTTGATGACCATCTTGTTATTAGCACAAGTAAAAATAGTCTTTCAGATTCTGTTAATTACATTTCTAAGGCTTTTGCTCGGATTGGTCTTTATTTTAAGGTCGCTAAGTGCGAGTACCTTACTTTTGGCTCATCGTATCGTTCACTTGCAACCATTTGTATGTAAATTCGTTTTCTTACCCCTCTGTGGTGTCTTTTGGATGGTTTGGCATCAATATTACTAACAATTTGCATCTTTCCTTTCTCAGGTAATTTCCGACTCAAAGATAAAATTCGGGTTGGTTATTTGACAATTTTTGTAAACAGAGGTAGATATGATACAAATTATACAGATTATTTCCTGCTTTTCATGATCATTCCGTTCATTATCTTTCCCGATTTTATCCTCTGTTAATTATGAATGATATTGGTACTGGTGCATTATGGGAGAAAGGTACCTAGGTTAGGTTACGTATTTAATATATGATATGCTTACAACATAAAAAATTTTGTTGAAAGCATATCATGCTTATATATATATATATATATATATATATATATATATATATATATATATATATATATATATATATATATATATATATATATATACGAGGGGCCTTCAAAAAGTTCGTTGAACTGCATACGAAACTTTATTTCATAAAAACAAAACCTTTTTTTTTCTGCTGTGTCTTTTCAAAGATATTTGATTATTAAGAGAAGGCCAATTTCTAGCAACGATTTCTACTTAGCTTCAAACTTTTAGTTTTCTTTTTTAAGGGTTTTGAATTGTTGTAATCCCTTATTAAAATATAAATAAATATTTTTGCAATTACCAGTTTTTTGCTCTTTGCGCAATTTAATGTCTTTTCATACTACTGTATTTTCAAAAATTATTGATTATTGAAGCTACTCCGATCTCTAACAACGATATGTACTAGGCTTGAAACTTTTGGTTTTCATTTTCAAGGTTTTTGAATTGTTGTAATCCTTTGTCAAAATAGCGAATCATTATTTGTAATAATTGCAAAGTTTTTTTGCCTTCGTAGTTGCATTCAAACCTGTAAGCCTTATGACGTACCGAGTGGATTTTATCATAGGCAGCGCAATGGCGCTGCCTAAGTAAAGGACAATGTTGGCACAATGTATAATTTTTTTTTCTTGGTGTTAGACCAGGGCACTTCGTATCGAAGGAGTTGTCGTAGACACTTCAAAAAGGGCTCATTCGGTTGGAAAATAGAGTGGCTTGTGCCCTTTTTAATAATCGAAAGGGATTGGAAGGAAACCAACACCCCTTCCACGCCCACCATTTCCCAAAACACATCCAATCAAAATTTAGAGATAGCCATTTTGTTCAGCGTAGTTGATTTCCAGGTAGAAATTATATTTTTGAGGAGGACACTCCACCACAGCCTTCAGGGCAAGGGTTGTAAGTTATGCCCTGGGGCATATAAGGTTTTTATAAAAAACATTGTCCTAGAAACTTCAAAAAAGGCTCGTTCGATCGAAAATTTAAAGGGATAGTTCCCTTTTTCATACTCGGAAGTAATTGGAGGGCAACTAACCCCCCTCTCAGTAGTATTGATATAACGATTACAAGCAGAGTGTCTCCCCATATAGCTATAATATATACAAGCAGAGTGTCTCCCGCCAATACAAGCAGACAGTGTAATGACCGGAATTCAACCACCGTGAAAATTCGTGCAAATCTGTGTTCAAAGTGCGTGACGTTTCCTTTGTATGAAATTGTGAAATTCTTACTGTAATTTAATTTGCTTAATTAATTTCCATAAATTAATGTATCATTAATTAATATACATAATTAAATTAATTTACATAATTACATTTTTTTTTGTAACTTTTTCTTAACTCTTTTTTTTTACTGTTTTTTAACTTTTTTTTCACTTTTTTTAACTTTTTTTAACTTTCTTTTTTAACTTTTTTTTAAACTTTTTTTTAACTTTTTTTTAACTTTTTTTTAGATTTTTTACATTCTGCCTTAACTGGACAATTGCCTTAACTTGAGAGTAGTTTGTTAGAAATGCGTCGTTGATAATTAAAAAATCGGATGCTAAACTCAGACAAACAAAAGGATTGTACCATCTAATTGGCTCGTATATTTTGCATGATATTTCTAAAGTCAATTAAGATGAAGAAATATCGTAGTGCAAGTTTGACATCCCCTGGCACGTGCGGAAGAAATTTTTTCTTGGTGGGGGGCTTAAAAAGGCAAAAATGGGTTAACTACTAGGGTTTATGAGACGGGTCGTGAAAATATCACGTTTTTTTTTGATTTTTGAACAATTGCTTTAACATGAGAGTAGTTTTCTAGATATGCGTCGTCGATAATTAAAAAATCGGATAGTAAACTCAGACAAACAAAAAGATAGTAACACCTGATTGGCTCGTATATTTTGCAAGATATTTCTAAAGTCAATTAAGATGAAGAAATGTCGGAGCGTAGGTTTTACATCACCAGGCACGTGCAAGGGAATTTTTTTGTTGGTGGAGGGCTTAAAAAGGTAAAAATTGGTGAACTGCATGAGTTTATACGAAGGTTCGTGAAAATCCCAAGGTTTTTTCTGATATTTTGGACTATTGCCTTAACTTGAGAGTAGTTTGTTAGAAATGTATCGTTGATAATTAAAAAATAGGATGCTAAATTCTGACAAACAAAAGGATTGTAACACCTGATTGGGTCGTATATATTGCACGATATTTCTAAAGTCAATTAAGATGAAGAAATGTCGGAGTGTAGGTTATACATCACCAGGCACGTGCGAGGGAAATTTTTTGTTGGTGGTGGGCTTAAAAAGGCAAAAATGGGTGAACTACATGAGTTTATAAGAAGGTTCGTAAAAATCCCAAGGTTTTTTCTTATTTTTTGGACAATGGCCTTAACTTGAGAGTAGTTTGTTAGAAATGCGTCGTTGATAATTAAATTTCTGATGCTAAACTCAGACAAACAAAAGGATTGTAACACCTGATTGGCTCGTATATTTTGCATGATATTTCTAAAGTCAATTAAGATGAAGAAATGTCGGAGCATAGGTTTTACATCACCAGGCATGTGCAAGAGAAATTTTTTGTTGGTGGGGGGTTTAAAAAGGCAAAAATGGGTGAACTACATGAGTTTATAAGACGGTTCGTGAAAATCCCAAGGTGTTTTCTGATTTTTTGGACAATTGCCATAACTTGAGAGTATTTTGTTAGAAATGCGTCGTTGATAATTAAAAAATCGGATGCTAAACTCAGACAAACAAAAGGATTGTAACACCTGATTGGCTCGTATATTTTGCATGATATTTCTAAAGTCAATCAAGATGAAAAAATGTAGGAGTGTAGGTTTTACATCACCAGGCACGTGCGAGCGAAATTTTTTGGTGGCGTGGGACTTAAAAAGACAAAAATGGGTGAACTACATAAGTTCATAAGATAGTTAGTGAAAATCCCAAGGTTTTTTCTGATTTTTTGGACAATTGCCTAAACTTGAGAGTAGTTTGTTAGAAATGCGTCGTTGATAATTAAAAAATCGGATGCTAGACTCAGACAAACAAAAGGATTGTAACACCTGATTGGCTCGTATATTTTGCATGATATTACTAAAGTCAATTAAGATGAAGAAATGTTGGAGTGTAGGTTTTACATCACCAAGCACGGGCGAGGGTAATTTTTTGTTGGTGGGGGGCTTAAAAAGGCAAAAATGAGTGAACTACATGAGTTTATAAGACGGTTCGTTAAAATTCCAAGGTTTTTTCAGATTTTTTGGACAATTTCCTTAACTTGAGAGTAGTTTGTTAGAAATGCCTTGTTGATAATTAAAACATCGGATGCTAAACTCAGACAAACAAAAGGATTGTAACACCTGATTGGCTCGTATATTTTGCATGATATTTCTAAAGTCAATTAAGATGAAAAAATTTCGGAGTGTAGGTTTTACATTACCAGGCACGTGCGAGGGAAATTTTTTGTTGGTGGAGGGCTTAAAAAGGCCAAAATGGGTGAACTACATGGTTTTATAAGACTGTTAACTAACAACCCAAGGTTTTTTCTGATTGTTTGTAAATTAGTCATAACTTGAGAGTAGTTTTCTATAGATGATTAGGTGATAATTAAGAAATCGGATGCTTAGCTAAGACAAACAAAACGTTTGTAACATCTGATTGGCTTGTATAGTTTGCATGATACTTCTAAAGTCAATTAAGATGAAGAAATGTCGGACTGTAGGTTTTGTATCACCAGGCACGTGCGAGGGAAATTTTTCGGTGGTGGGGGGCTTAAAAAGGCAAAAATGGGTGAACTACATGAGTATATAAGACGGTTCGTGAAAATCCCAAGGTTTTTTCTAATTTTTAAGGACAATTGCCTTAACTTGAGAGTAGTTTGTTAAAAATGCGTCGTTGATTATTAAAAAATCAGATGCTAAATTCAGACAAACAAAAGGATTGTAACACCTGATTGCCTCGTATATTTTGCTTGATATTTCGAAAGTCAATTAAGATGAAGAAATGTCGGAGTGTAGGTTTTACATCCCAAAACACGTGCGAGGGAAATTTTTTGTTGGGGGGGGGGGCTTAAAAAGGCAAAAATGGGTGAACTACATGAGTTTATAAGACGATTCGTGAAAATCCCAAGGTTTTTTCTAATTTTTTGGACAATTGCCTTAACTTGAGAGTAGTTTGTTAGAAATGCCTTGTTGATAATTAAAAAATCGAATGCTAAACTCAGACACACAAAAGGATTGTAACACCTGATGGGCTCGTATATTTTTCATGATATTTGTAAAGTCAATTAGGATGAAAAAATGTCAGAGTGTAGATTTTACATCAGACGGCATGTGAGAGGGACATTTTTTGTTGGTGGGGGCTTAAAAAGGCAAAAATGGGTGAACTAAATGGGTTTATACGACGGTTCGGTAAAATCACAAGGTTTCTTCTGAATTTTTGGACACATGCCTTAACTTGAGAGCAGTTTGTTAGAAATGCGTCGTTGATAATTAAAAAATAGGATGCTAAACTCAGACAAACAAAAGGATTGTAACATCTGATTGGCTCGTATATTTCGCATGATAATTCTAAAGTCAATTAAGATGAAGAAATGTCGGAGTGTAGGTTTTACATCACCAGGCACGTGCGAGGGAAATTTTTTGTTGGTTGGGGGCTTAAAAAGGCAAAAATGGGTGAACTACATGAGTTTATAAGACGGTTCGTGAAAATCCCAAGGTTTTTTCTGATTTTTAAGGACAATTGCCTTAACTTGAGAGTAGTTTGTTAGAAATCCGTCGTTGATAATTAAAAAATCGGATGCTAAACTCAGACAAACAAAAGGATTGTAACACCTGATTGGCTCGTATATTTTGTATGATATTTCTAAAGTTAATTAAGATGAATAAATGTCTGAGTGTAGGTTTTACATCACCAGGCACGTGCGAGGGAAATTTTTGCTTGGTGGAGGGGCTTAAAAAGACAAAAATGGGTGAACTACATTAGTTTATAAGACGATTCGTGAAAATCCCAAGGTTTTTTCAGATTTTTGGATAATTGCCTTAACTTGAGAGTAGTTTGTTAGAAATGCGTCGTTGATAATTAAAAAATTGGATGCTAAACTCAGACAAACAAAAGGATTGTAAAATCTGAATGGCTCGTATATTTTGCAAGATAATTCTAAAGTCAAGTCAGATTAATAATTGTCGGACTGTATGTTTGACATAACCAGGCACTTGCAAGGGAAATTTTTTGTTGGTGGGGGCTTAAAAAGGCAAAAATGGGTGAACTACATGGGTTTTTGAGACGGTTCGTGATAATCGCAAGTTTTTTTCTAATTTTTAAGGACAATTTCCTTAACTTGAGAGTAGTTTGTTAGAAATCCGTCGTTGATAATTAAAAAATCGGATGCTAAACTCAGACAAACAAAAGGATTGTAACACCTGATTGCCTCATATATTTTGCATGATATTTCTAAAGTCAATTAAGATGAAGAAATGTCGGAGTGTAGGTTTTACATCACCAAGCACGTGCGAGGGAAATTTTTTGTTGGTGGGGGGCTTAAAAAGGCAAAAATGAGTGAACTACATGAGTATATTAGACGATTCGCAAAAATACTAATGTTGTTTCAGATTTTTTATAGAATTGCCATAACTTGAGAGTATTTTCTTAGAAATGCTTCATTGATAATAAAAAAAAATTGGATGCTAAACTCAGACAAACAAAAGGATTGTAACACCTGATTGGCTCGTATATTTTGCATGATATTTCTAAAGTCAATTA